>NC_056733.1:1208484809-1208627309 GCF_019279795.1 Protopterus annectens | reverse complement strand
CTCAGTTGGATGTAAAAGATCCCATGGCACCTATTGAAAAGGCTAGGGGTCCTTTATTTAACACAATGTAAAACATTATTTACATATTTACAAAATGTACATATTGACAGGCACATATATACACATTTCTCTTTGTGTTACTATTTATCATTTTTCTCATAACACCCTCACTGTTATTCTTCTATACTTCACTCCCACACCTTCCACAACCATAATCTAATTTTTCACAATATATCAGCCAAAACCCATTTCCCATTAAACAAATTTTCATTCATTCTTTCATTCAGAATAAATACTATTATATAAAATAAATTATCTACCCCGTCACATATTCTTTATTCTTGTTCTTGTAATATCCATACATAATCATATTTATATCTGTATTGTTTGTTAATAATATTCTGAAAAAATGCCCTCACACAACTTTTTCCAGAGTTTGACCTCTCTTTTACCTTTCGGAAAACATGTGCTGTTGTCTCTTCCTCCCCACAAAACAGGAACATGCTTTCAACTTTCTTTTTATATGTGTACTCTCCTTTCTTGGTAACTTCTTTATTGATAGTCTCAATGTGAAATTCTGACACTTTTTTTGTACTTATATTTAAACATTTTCACTATTAATCTCTCATTCTCTTCCTTACCTTAATACTCTCTACAAGTTTAAAGAAGCAGAATAAATAACTAGATTTATCAACCCCAGTACCTATCCACCTTCACTCATAGAAAACACACCCATTATCACTGAGTTTAATTTTGAACCCCATATGGAAGAAAATAATTGCATAACTTCCTTGTCACATTTTTCTGGGATCATATCCACATATGACATATACATAAATTTTCTCATTAATACAGAATTCACTAGATAAACCTTTTTCCTGAATGCTAATCTATACGCCCACCATAGAAGACATACTTCTTTCATTTCTTTTATCAAACACTCACATTGCATCATAACTACATCTTCTTCTTTTGGCTTTTCCCAGATAGGGGTTACCACAGTGGATCACCTGTCTGCTAATGAGTGGCAGTGGAGTTTTACAATGTCGAGTTGCCAGCCCGGCACACAACCTTCCACAGAAGGCACTCACATGCACGCACTCACTCCTAGGGCCAATTTAGAATGTCCAATCCACCTACAGCATGTCTTTGGGATTTGGGAGGAAACCGGAGCACCCAGAGGCAACCCATACGACCACTGGGAGGAAATGCAGACTACGCATAGAAGGCACCCCAGCCGAGTACAGAACCAGAGAACCTCTTGCTGTAAGGTGGCAACGCTAACCGCTGCACCACCGCGGCCGCCCTTGCATCATAACTATATAATTTTTCCAAATGTTATCTCTTCAATGAAGAACACACTCACCAACATTTCCTCCAGATCACCCAAACCCTTACTTTTATCTTTATTCAAGGTCATTTCCATTTCCTTTAAAACATCCATTTAGACAACCCAATATTTCCCTCATCCATACTGTATTCTTAGCGACTACAAATATATTGTCTGCATATGTCAAAACTGCTGGATCACCACATCCTTTTTCATCACACATCTAGCACTTTTTATTTTATAAGCTACTTCACTCACTATAGAGTTTATTAAAAATGTAAACAACATTTCACTCATAGGACATCCTTGTTGTATACCACACTTTATGCATATTTCTTTACTCAGCTACCCATTCACTAATACTCTCACTCTTCTATTTTGATATGCTGACATACACACTCTCCTAATTCTATTGAGTGTTCCACGTCTCTTTAACATCCCACAAACCATCATGTCCTACTGTACCCAATGCCCTGCTATCACCTATCATAAAGTTTCATAGTTTCATAGTTTACTACTAGGCTATCTGCCCTGGGGCATTTATAAGCCTAGCCATAGTGATGTGGCTTTCGCCACCCCATGTAATGGTACAAAAGTGTACAGAATAGATTTAGAATACTGTGCCTTTGTCTAGTAGTGACACAGTGAAGACCCCATTACATAATAGAATTAGTTTACTGTGCCTCTGTCTAGTAGTGACACAGAGATGACCCCCGGGATAAACCTACGATCTCCCATCCACTCGTCAATATTTCTCTTGAAGAGAGTCAGTGAGGGGCTCTGCCGAACATGAACTGGGATTCTGTTCCAGAGTATGGGAAGCCTCTGAGTTATGAATCTGTCCCTCCAGCATGTCCTATTCATATTTGTGCTGAGGTTTAAATCTTTAGCTCTCGTGGTTCTGATGGATTTGGATTTTTTGAGGTGGAGCATGTCCATCAATTCCTGATTGGACATGGCCTTGTACGTCAGGCACAGATCACCTCTGAGTAGGCAGGATGCTACTGAATAGAGCTGGAGTTTCTTTAGTTTGGCAGCATATGACATATGTTGGAGACCTTTGATCCTCTTGGTGAGGTACTTTTGGGGTCTCTCCAGCTGTTGCAAGTGCCGGGTGAGGTACATACCAAATGGGGCATTGTACTCAATCATGGGCCTGATAAGGGAGGAGTATAGGGGTACAATGACCTCCTTTGATCTGGATGTGAATCCCTTCATGATAAGGTGGGCAAGGTAGAAAGTCTTTCTAACCACTTTGGCAACGTGGGTGTCAAATGAGAGGTCACTATCGACTTGGGTCCCCAGGTCTCTGATTACTTTTTCCGTACTCAGTGGGTTACTGTCTATGTGATAATTTGTGGGTACTTTGTTTTTCCCAAAGGGGATGACCATACATTTTTTGGCATTTAGTTTAAGGCCATGACTCCGGCACCAGTTGTCCGTTTCAGTGAGGCCTTTCTGTAGGATGTATGTGTCAGCTGGTGTATCGACTATGGCGCCTAGTTTGCAGTCATCTGCGAACTTTGTCAGCCACAACCCTCCCATGTTTGCTTTCACATCTGAGAAATAAATGCCGAACAAGAGAGGTCCCAGGACAGAGCCCTGTGGGACACCACTTGTGACTGGCTTTGAGTCTGACATGGCTGCAGCGATTTTGACTTTATGGGTTCTATCCTTTAGCCAGTTTGCAACCCATCTTGTGACATATGGATTTACATTTAAGCTGTTGAGCTTGTCTATGATGTCTGAGTGGGGTATTGTGTCGAAGGCTTTAGCCAAGTCCAGGTAGGCTGTATGGAATGCTCTGCCCTCGTCAATGGCTTTAGTGACTGTTTCGAAAAAGTCAACCAGGTTCAAAAGGCAGGATCTGCCCTTTTTAAATATTGGTCTTACAAACTTAGATAGTTGATAGGATAATAGATGTTACATTAGCGTGGATTTTCTGGAGGGGATGAAGTCTGAAACTTAATATCTGCTTTTATTTTCTGACTTCAGTAGTTAGTGTTGCCCCTAATTTGCCAGAAAACCACAACTTTATGAAAAAGTGGACCAAAAAACCTGGGCATTCTGCGAAAAGCCTCGCTGGCCTTGTTCAAGAGGAATCTTGACTAATGGATGGGAGATCGCAGATACACCACAGGGGTTACCTCAGTGTCACTGCTCGACAGAGGCACAGCAAAATAATGGGCATAGTTTCTCCAAACTAAAGGGCGGGTGGCGTAAAACTATGGGCTAGGCTTATAAATGCCCTCGGGCAGATAGCCTAGTATGAGCCTATGAACCTATGAACCTATGAACAAAGCCGAACTGGGTGGGATCAAGTGTCTGTAGGTCCCCAGTGTCTCTGTTTATGAGTTCCATAATGATTATTTCCATAGCTTTGCAGACCAGGCTGGTTAAGCTTATGGGGCGGTAGTTACCAGGGTCTGTAGAGGTGTCTCCTTTGTGGAGTGGGACCACTGCTGCTGTACGCCAGTGTTCAGGTACATATCCTGTAGTAAGGCTAAGGTTAAATAGCATTTTTATGTGCGGGTTTAGCTCCTCTTGGAGTTCATGTAGCACGCAACCTGGGATACCGTCAGGTCCCATTGATGCTGTGTTTTTAGCTTTGCTGAGGGCGGTTCTCAACTGGACATCTGAGATGACAGTGAGGTTACATTCAGCTGGGATAAGTATTTCTTCTTTTGGGGGTGAGGGAGGGGAGAAATTTGCACTGAACCTGTCTGCCAGAATGTTGGCAATATCTGTGGGTTCAGTGTATTTTTTGTCATTGTGAACTAACTCTGAGCATATCTGAGGGTTTCCGCCCAGGTTTCTAACATAGCAGAAGAAGGCCTTGTGGTTATCTTTAGTGTCCATAGTGATTTTTCTCTCAAAGTTGGCCTTGGATGTTTTTATGAGAGAACGTAGCTTTCTACTAGTGCTGATCAGAGATGCCTTCTCTTTATGGGATTTTGCAGTAGCTTCCTTCTTTTGTTATACGATTTGTTTATGGCTGGGGTCCACCAGACAGGACACCTGCCCTTGGTGGAGACGGTCTTGGTTTTATTTGGGATTGCATGATCCATGCATTCTTGGAGATGTCCGTAGAAAGCATTTGTGAAGGATTCAGCATTGTGGGATGTGGTTTCCACTGGCCCAGTGGGCTTAAAGGATACCATATCAGTCTTAAGAAGTGTAAAGTAGGCTTTTGAGAAGTTTTTCACTGTAGTCTTTTGTGTTGGGGGTGGAGGTGGGATATGTATATCCAGGGTGATTAGTTTGTGGTCAGATCACACTAGTGAGGGGTATACTTCCAGTGTGGAGCACTTTGTCCCCATGTTTGTGATGATCAGGTCTAGTATATTATCTCCCCTTGTGGGAGAGGTGACTAGCTGTTCCATTGCATTTGAATTTATGAATTCCAGGAACCTTTGGGCTAGGGTGTTAGGGCTAGAATAATGCACCCAGTCTATGTTAGGGTAGTTGAAGTCTCCCAATATGATGGTGTTTGGTGAGACATTCATATCCTCCAATGTCTTCAGGAAGGCTGAATGGGGTTCCTGAGATTGGGAGGGTGGTCTGTAACATGCTACCGGT
The DNA here is from genome assembly GCF_019279795.1 of Protopterus annectens. NCBI lineage: Eukaryota > Metazoa > Chordata > Ceratodontiformes > Protopteridae > Protopterus > Protopterus annectens. Next base: position 1,208,622,400 of record NC_056733.1, on the reverse strand, counting down.
TGTATAGCAGTTTTGCCTATGGTTAGTTGCACCTGATGGTCTCTGATGCTTCATGTGTTGCCACTAACCTGGAGGTGTGGGTGTCCTTGATGAATATGGACACTCCCCCTCCCTTTTTGGTTTGGCCCAAGTTTTGGGGCCGAAAAGCATGATACGAGGTATAGCCTGGTAGCGCTGGGGTGCTCTCAGGAGCCTTGAACCAGGTTTCAGTTATTGCACAGACATTGATGTTCTCCATACTGAGGAGTGCTTCGAGAGCCTGCATCTTGAGATTTAGACTTCTGGTGTTGAGCAGCATTACCCTTAATTTTTTTCCATTTTTGTTTTCTAAGGAGGTGGGTTTGTCTTTTGAAACTTGCCTAAAAAAGGCACTATGGGGGTGGCAAGAGCCTTAGCCAATATCCGGAAGCCCAGTGGTGACAGGTGTAAGCCGTCCCTTGCGAAGCAGCGTGGCTTGTCCAGCATGTCATCCCAAGCAGACAGACATTGGATCCCCCTAGAATGACACCAGTAATTGAGCCAATTATTAAAGCTGATCATCTTGTCTTTGTATTGTGGCATCATTCTTGGTGAGGGCAAGATGCTGCTCAGGGTCAGGGTCATACCAGCCTGGGCTACATAATCAGAGAGCTCCTCTATGTCTCTTTTCATGTAGTCCAGGGAGGTACTTCTCAGGTCATTCACGCCGGCATGGACAATGACGGAGTCATATTTGTACTTGCTTTGGAGTGACCTGAGTGCGTGTGTTATGTGGCGGATCCTAGCTCCCGATAGGCAGCTCACCATTACCCTCTCCTTGTTCAGCCTGGTAAGTGGAACGTCAGTGTGTCTGACTATAGAGTCACCTATTACTAGTGTATCAGGCATGGTGTTTGGCCTTAAGGGCTGTGATTGTTTGGCACACTGATCTATTGAAGTATGTGTTGCATGTGTTATGTTTTGAGGTGGTGGATTTTTGGCTGTCTGCTTTGGGAGCCTCTGTTGTTTTGGTAAGTTTTTTGTTAGAGCCTCTGAGTATGTCTTTGTGTTATTATGTGCTTGGTTTGTAGTTGTGGTAGGTCTATGTGGGACTGGGTTTGCTGCGTGGGTGGTTACCTTCTCCTCCTGTCTAGTCTTGCCAGTCCTGAGTTGAGAGAGTTCAGCCTCCAGTTTGGCTATATAGTTGCATCTCTCACATGTATTTGTGTTTGATGGGAGGAGGAGAGGGTTGTCTGTGTACATGAGACAATTGTAGCATTGTCTCAAGATTCCCAGATTAACCAGCTGAACCAGAGAGGATGCTAGTAATCTACCACTCGACATGCTAGAATATTATAAGGGAGTGCTGTGCCTTTAAGGGAAGTGGGTACTCACAGGTGTGGTGGGTGGATGTAGTGCTTACTTTAGTTTGAGAGTGCTTACTTAGAAGAGAGGTTTTGAGAACAAGTGCTAGGCTTATAATAAAGCGAGTAGACTGATTATTATAAGAGTAGAGGTTTCTTAAGGGAAAATTTGAAGAGCAGACTTGGCGGAGCCAGAAAAAGTTTAACCTTGTTTAACCAGCACTGTGCTATCGCTGTCAGCAAAAGCGCAAATGCGGATTTTAAACAGGGAACTTCAAAAGAGCTAGAAATGGTCCAAAACAACCAATTACTACAAGCTCTTGTGCTGAGGTCACTCCTTCAGGGACAGATAGGCTGCTCAAAGCTCCCCACTCCCACTGGTGAGCAAAGAAACTTCCTTCTATCCAAGTAAGGCAATGGACAACACAGGAACTGCACCACAGCCCAGAATACAGCAAAGCCTGTATACTGGTCTAAACTAGTCGAGGAGAGGAGGGAAAACAAGGATATTTTTTTTGTTTTTTTTGTTTTAGAGATAGAAAGCACACAGAAATGCAGGAAACAGTAATAAATCAGTTACACAGGCTAGCACACTTTAGTGGGCAGCCTCAACAGTTAAATTTAACAAACAAACAAACAAACTTTCGACCAAATTTCGACCAAATGTAACTTTAAGTGCAGATAATATATAATGCAACAAACAGCTAAAAAAACAGTTTAAGCTTGTTCAAAGTAAGCAAGAAAAGGTATTTTAGGTAAAAAACAGCAAAAAATACTTAAATCAGGAAAGTAGTCACTTTTCTCAGTTCTCTGCTGCTAGGACCACTCTGCAGGACCACGAGGAGCTGTTTCTGAGTAGTATAGCCAGAAAAAAATGCTCAGAGGCGGATTTTAAACAGGGAACTTCAAAAGAGCTAGAAATGGTCCAAAACAACCAATATTTTCCCTTTTACTTATATCATCTACAATTTCACAACCAATAGCAATCCTGATGTCCTTTCCCATTTATACCATATATATTTTCTTCCATAATATCCCTCATACTTTCTTCCATTCTCCCCTGCATTATTCTCATAAAAATATATAATCTGTGTTGTTCAATATGATAGGGCTCCACTTTTTTGTCATTCCTGTCATCTTTCTTCTGTATAAATTTTAATATCACACAACATAACTCTTTATAAACCTTTCCTTCAAAAATCTAGTCAGTATATTTACAAAAATCTAGTCAGTACATTTACAAAATATTTTCTTTGCCAACCAATTAATTTTTTGGGCATTCCATACCCTATATCATCTGGGTCTGACACTGAATTCCGAATTCACATTTAATTCCCTAATCATCCAATTCACTAATAGTAATTTCTTTTTCAACATCTTCCTTAACTCATTCTACATCTTTTAACCTTCCATTCTTTTTTCCTTCTTTTTACTCTTATACATATTTCCCACATGCTGTACTACAATTCTCATCACTTGATCTTATGTTTTTATAACCTCTAGTTTTACATTTTCATTTGATTAATTATACTAATTACCTCCTTTACTATTTTACCCAACTATGCAGATACCTCATCCCTTGTCATAAATAATATATCTACCTAAATGGTACTGCCTTAATTTTCCTCCTGGTTTCTTTAATCCACATCACAATACTATATTGTATTGTTTTCTAACTTCTGTAATATATTTCTATACATTTTCCCATGCTTCCCTTTCTCTTCCTTTCTTCATCCTGCCATTAACAAAAACACTTTTTATACTTATTTTTAAATTCAGTCCACCATTTAGACTGATCTTATAGAAATCGTTCATGGTTATATGATCCTTCCATAACTGCAATACTTCTTACTCTCCAATTTCAATCCATCATCTCTCATTGCTTTAATTCTCTTTCCTATTTTAATATGCCCCCTTTCTTCCATTATCTACATCCATATTGTTAAATGGTCTGAAAAACCTGTCAGAACTGCATCACCATCTGTTACCGCCAAGCCTTCCAGCAATACAAAACAATCAATTACAGATCCAAGTACCCATTCTATAAGTTCACTGACTTTAGTTTCAAATTTTGTCACTTAGAGTGTTTTTCATCTTTCCTTTTTTTATATTTCCCCCTTAAATCACAATTGAATACTCCTACAATTATAATTTTCATATTCATCACCAGAGTCAAATATCTGAAACAGATTCTCTTTGTCCTTGCTAGTTATACATGCATATAATTCTATAAACATGTTCTGTCCACCTCTCATCCATAACAGTTAACCTTCACATCCTTACCAATGTTACATTTAATAATTTCATTATTTATTACAAAACACAGCCACTCCAGCTTACAAAACCTCTACCCTCCATTCCATACATGTCTCTCATCTATAACTTTCACAAAATTATAAAAAGTTTCACACAGATCCTGCATGCATTTTTTAACATTGTCTTCCAGTTTATCAGTTCTAAACTGCAAAGTTATGTTTTTTTAACATTTAGGTTACTACCAGAAAACAACAAACAGTATCAGAAATTTCATCACCGGTCCATCAGATTCAAATGTTAAGGCAGAAAAAGTCTCTGTCTATATATGTATAAAAGACTGAATGTCTTGAACTTTAAAACCCAGAACAGATACCACATTGTCCTGTATACAATATTTCTCTATTACAGTACCTTTTTTATTTGTATTGTCGCAGATAGTCTTCTCTTCTTTTTAAAAAAAGTTTTACTTATAGTTTGTTGCTGATTTCCTGTTTTGCCTGTTGTCACTGCTGCAATCTGTGTTGCCACATCACCTGTTTCCTTTTCCAGATCAACATACTCAGCACTTCTGAAAAAGTTACCTGCCATCTCACCCCATGAAACAGCAGAACTGTCACCTGCATCCTCTGCTCGATATTTTTAACAGAACATCTGCAAGTCCTCCTGACACTGGTTCTGTTATCTGCACCACTTCATAAGACTTGCTGACAGCTAAAAACTTCTAATATATATATATATATATATATATATATATATATATATATATTATTCACTGCACATGAATCTTTGTTTTCATTCTGAGGTTCCATATCAAAACATTTTTTCTACAAATTTTCACTTTCCTTCTCCAAACCCTACATAGCTTTTCTCTCCTCCTCCTTTCTGCTGCCTCCCTTAGGCCTCTTCTTTATTGCTGTAGGAGCCCTCTGGTACCACCAGACTAGGGTTTTTTATTGACATATACATTACATATTATTTACATACTTACATTATTTTCATCTATTTACAAATCTTCATACATTATAAACTTCAATTTAAGCATTCCCTCCCATCTTTTATCCACAACCAACATATTATTTCCTCCAAAATCTTTGTCAAAGACCATTTTCCATTGTATTTAATTTCATTTAGTGTCTCGTTCCATGTAGTCCACAAAACATAAAATATTATTCTGTCCATTTCCATTTTCTTCACTTCTTCCTGTTTTTGTGCACCATAATAACCAAATTCTATTATGTCCATATTTATTTGCTCAAATTTTAACACACTTTTCACCCTATAATGTTTACATGTTTATTTCCACAAAGTATTAACTCTTTCACATTTCAAAAACAAATCCTCAGTAGTCTCAAACTCCCAACATTTATTACATATTCTAGCTTGCTTTTTTTTTTGTATAGCATATTTGCCTTAACTTTCTAATAGATAATCTCCATATAAAATCAGAACATTAATTTTTATAGTTATTATATCTCATCATTATGGCTTTTTTCTGATCTATTCCTAAATCTTTCCATGGATCAATGCAGTAAAATGCTTTTGTAATACGAAAGTACCATTCCTTTCTATTTTTCTCACATATATTCTTTTTTATTTTCCATAACACAATTTTGTTTTGATACTCTTTTGTTTCTTTATTCACAATGCTTTTACTTCTTTTTTTTAAATTCCATTCCTTCCCACAGTTCTTTTTATTTATAATATAGTATCATTTCTATCAAGTTTTTATTTTCCTTCGTAATTCCTTTCAATACTTATATAAAATTAAATATGCTGCATGTACTATTGGGTTTATTAAACCCAATCCTCCTTGCTCTTCTTCAGATTCAGTCTAGAGCCCCATATAAAAGAAAATATAATCATCATTTGTGCCTTCTCATACTTAACAGGAATAAAATAGATGTTAGCAACTTATGCAGTTTTTCCTATTACTATGGTGTTCGACAAGTGTGCTGTTTTTCTACATGAAAATCTATATGATTTAAAAAAAAGTGTTGTATCCTTTACTTCTTTGAGTACATTATCCCATTGTTGTCTGTATTCATTCCTTCCAAATATTATTCCCAATATATCTATATATTTTTCATTTAACTCAATGCCTTCTATCATACCTTCAAAACCAAATCCTTTACTTTTCTCTTTATTTATACTTAAACCATTTTTTTAAATTGCACTTAATTTTTCATTTACTTTATCCATCCATACTTTATTTTTAACAATTAATACAATATCATCCACATAATTATACATTATTATACATTATTGGTAATTGTACTTTCATCATTTTGTGTCCACTGCTACTTGACATTTTATTAATTTCTTTCACTATTACATTCACAACTAAAGAGAAAAATTCTACTAGCTGGGCAGCCCTGCTTTATTCCACACTCTATTTTTATTTCTTCCCCAATCCAGCCATTTACATTTAGTTTCACATAGTTCCTTTCATAAAGAGATTTTTTTTAATTGTAATAATTTTTTGCTTACATTATATGCCTGCAAAATTCCCCATAATGATTTATACTGAATATTATCATAAGCTTTACTTATATAATCTATCATAACCTTTGCTTCTAAATTTTTATTTATATCATCAACTATTTCTCTTATTATCCATAATAACTCTTGACTTCCTTTGCCTTTTCTTCTGAATACATTTTGGTCATATAATTTATCCATTTTTGTAACCTTTTTGTTATTATTCTCATAAAAGTATTATAATCTGGATTATTCATTGTTATAGGTCTCCAGGTTTTATCTCCTCGATTTCTTTTTTTAAATATAAATGTTATAACTCCTGTACATATTGCTTTCTCTTTAATTCCAGTTTCTAAACATTCATTCATAACTTCTATAAAAATTGTTTTTGCCACCCTTTCATTTCTTTATACATACCATATTCAATTCCATCCAATCCTGTCGCAGAACTCATGTTAATGTCTTTTAAAGTTTCATTCAATTCTTTCATAGTTTCTTTTTTTCTAAATGCTCATTATCTTCATTATTTAATTTTTCACCTTTATAAATCTGTTGTGTTTTCTTCTCTTTTAACAAATAATTCCAATACATATTATTTAATTATTTTGTATATTCCTTCTTGCTGTCTTATTTGCTTACCTTCCTTATTTTTTAATTCTCTCATTACCTTTCCTTCTTTTATCATGTTATTCATATATGGTGCTACCTCTTCTTTCTTTCCTTGTAGACAATATGTTTATTTATATAACAAGTTGCTAATTTTAATCTGATTCATTATATATATATTTCTTTCTTTTTCATAAAAGGAATTTTTCTTCTCTACTAAGTCTCTAAATGTTTCTTGACTTAATATCTTATATCTCTATTTTCTTTTCTTCCTTATGCTTTCTAAAAACATTTTTTATATTTCTCTTTAAAATTAAGCCACCAAAGAGTCCAATTCTCAAAAATCAAAAAAACAAAAAAACAAAAAGAAAACACCAAAAGCTCGGTATGCTCTACAGCCACCAACACTTTCTTAGCCTCTCTACTAGACAGACCCTTGCAACCACCTTTCTATTACCCTCTGTCCTTTATGGAACCCCCTCTCTTCACTAATATCCCAAATTACGCAAAATCCATACTTGATATGTGTTACAACAGAATAGCCAAATTTGCCACCAAGGCCAAATTCTCATCCCACCAGTGTAACGCACTGAAACAATTAGGCTGGCTGGAAGACTCCCATCATCTCTCATTCACCCAACTAACTACAGCTCAAAAAATAATCTACAGACCCACAGACTGTCCTGCTCTCTTGATACTACTTACCCAATACCAACCTAGCAGGCAACTAAGATCTGAAAATCATCTACTTCTAAAAGTCGAAAAGCCTACCTTATCTACTGGTCAACTCTTGTACTCCTTCACCATCATCAGACTATGGAACTGACATCCACCTTCTATAAGAAATGCAGGCAGCACCATTCACATTCAAATACTGAAAAATCATCTCAACTCTTCCTATGTACCTGCTCTATAATCTAACCTCCTCCTTCTCCTTTTATGATAACTAAACTGCTTTTTGCTACTGCTGACTGATGATATATTCTCCATAATTATTATTTTTCATCACTTGATACTGGTACAATAATGCTGATTAATATATCTCTATTTATACCTCTCTGAATGAATTCATCTGGCAACCAACAAAATCCCTGCTTTTATGCATATATTCTGTATATATTACTGTAATCACTATGTGTAACATTGTATCTACATTTGTACCAATTAATGTTTAAGATTTTCTGTATGTGTGTTCTTGTCAGAGCTTTTCTCCCCATGCATCCACTGAAAATAGTCTCTTTTAGGCCCAGTGGACATTCCCGGTAAACAAATGCAAAAAATAAATAAATAAATAAAATTCTCTCATCTTCATATGATTTTGCCATAATTCCATACATTATTTTTTCTCTTTTAAATCTAATTTCTTTTCATTAATTCTCTTTATTCATTTTCCTATTTTTATATATTCTTCATTTTTCTGTAACTGAACCCATATAGTCACATGATCTTAAAATCCAGCATACTTAATTCCTTTTTATGACTTTTAAAATATCAGATTAAAAATAATCAATTTCTATCCTAATTTCATTATTTTTGTAGGTCCAGTCGTTATTCTCCCATACACTTAAACTTTCCACTTCTCATAATTTCTTTAACCATTTTAACATCATAATTATTCTTATTTTTCTTAAATTACAATTAAAATTACCAGCCACCATAATGTCCATATTTATACAAACATATTTAAGAATATTTATAAACATTCTTTCTCTCTGTTTGTTAATTATGCATTTAAAGCTATAATTCTATACATATTTTTTTCATCTTGTCTATTACCGTAATTCGTCCTAGTTCCACTATGGTTACACCTAATATTTTAATGCTTTCTTGACATAATATGCATATGCCTGAGCACATTTCTTTCCCCAGGTTCCAAACTATTGCACCATTCCAAAGTTTTTCAGTTTGTGTTTTTCTTCCTCTGTTAATAATCTGATATCTTCTAAAACAATAATATGTGTATCTACTGCAGCACACCATTGTAATATACCTATTCTCTACTGCAGCACACCATTGTAATGTACCTATTCTCTACTGCAGCACACCATTGTAATATACCTATTCTCTACTGCAGCACACCGTTGTAATATACCTATTCTCTACTGCAGCACACCATTGTAATATTCCTATTCTCTACTGCAGCACACCATTGTAATATACCTATTCTCTACTGCAGCACACCATTGTAATATACCTATTCCCTATTGCAGCACACCATTGTAATATACCTATTCTCTACTGCAGCACACCATTGTAATATACCTATTCTCAACTGCAGCACACCATTGTAATATACCTATTATCTACTAGAGCACACCATTGTAATATACCTATTCTCTACTGCAGCACACCATTGTAATATACCTATTCTCTACTGGAGCACACCATTGTAATATACCTATTCTCTACTGCAGCACACCATTGTAATATACCTATTCTCTACTGCATCACACCATTGTAATATACCTATTCTCTACTGCAGCACACCATTGTAATATACCTATTCTCTACTGCAGCACACCATTGTAATATACCTATTCTCTACTGCAGCACACCATTGTAATATACCTATTCTCTACTGCAGCACACCATTGTAATCTACCTATTCTCTACTGCAGCACACCATTGTAATCTACCTATTCTCTACTGCAGCACACCATTGTAATATACCTATTCTCCACTGCAGCACACCATTGTAATCTACCTATTCTCTACTGCAGCACACCATTGTAATATACCTATTCTGTACTGCAGCACACCATTGTAATATACCTATTCTCTACTGCAGCGCACCATTGTAATATATCTATTCTGTACTGCAGCACACCATTGTAATATACCTATTCTCTACTGCAGCACACCACTGTAATATACCTATTCTCTACTGAAGCACACCATTGTAATATACCTATTCTCTACTGCAGCACACCGTTGTAATATACCTATTCTCTACTGCAGCACACCATTGTAATATTCCTATTCTCTACTGCAGCACACCATTGTAATATACCTATTCTCTACTGCAGCACACCATTGTAATATACCTATTCCCTATTGCAGCACACCATTGTAATATACCTATTCTCTACTGCAGCACACCATTGTAATATACCTATTCTCAACTGCAGCACACCATTGTAATATACCTATTCTCTACTAGAGCACACCATTGTAATATACCTATTCTCTACTGCAGCACACCATTGTAATATACCTATTCTCTACTGGAGCACACCATTGTAATATACCTATTCTCTACTGCAGCACACCATTGTAATATACCTATTCTCTGCAGCACACCATTGTAATATACCTATTCTCTACTGCAGCACACCATTGTAATATACCTATTCTCTACTGCAGCACACCATTGTAATATACCTATTCTCTACTGCAGCACACCATTGTAATATACCTATTCTCTACTGCAGCACACCATTGTAATCTACCTATTCTCTACTGCAGCACACCATTGTAATCTACCTATTCTCTACTGCAGCACACCATTGTAATATACCTATTCTCCACTGCAGCACACCATTGTAATCTACCTATTCTCTACTGCAGCACACCATTGTAATATACCTATTCTGTACTGCAGCACACCATTGTAATATACCTATTCTCTACTGCAGCGCACCATTGTAATATATCTATTCTGTACTGCAGCACACCATTGTAATATACCTATTCTCTACTGCAGCGCACCATTGTAATATACCTATTCTCTACTGCAGCACACCACTGTAATATACCTATTCTCTACTGAAGCACACCATTGTAATATACCTATTCTCTACTGCAGCACACCATTGTAATATACCTATTCTCTACTGCAGCACACCATTGTAATATACCTATTCTCTACTGCAGCACACCATTGTAATATACCTATTCCCTACTGCAGCACACCACTGTAATATACCTATTCTCTACTGCAGCACACCATTGTAATCTACCTATTCTCTACTACAGCACACCATTGTAATCTACCTATTCTCTACTGCAGCACACCATTGTAATCTACCTATTCTCTACTGCAGCACACCATTGTAATCTACCTATTCTCTACTGCAGCACACCATTGTAATATACCTATTCTCTACTGGAGCACACCATTGTAATATACCAATTCTCTACTGCAGCACACCATTGTAATATACCTATTCTCTACTGCAGCACACCGTTGTAATCTACCTATTCTCTACTGCAGCACACCATTGTAATATACCTATTCTCTACTGCAGCACACCATTGTAATCTACTTATTCTCTACTGCAGCACACCGTTGTAATATACCTATTATACAATGCCTACTCTAAAACGTGCACGCTGATTGGCCAGCCCAACCAGCGTGCCCGTTGTAAATCCCTCAATATACTAACGGAAAAAGGTCCGTCGCCGGACTTTTTCCGTTAGTATAAAACTGTCTCGCTATGTTAAAAGAGTTTAACATAGCGACACAGATAAAAAGCAGCGGAGATCTCCGTTGCTTTTTAAAGCTGTCTCGCTATGTTAAACTCCTTTAACATAGCGACACAATGTAAAGCAACGGAGATCTTGCGATCTCTGTTGCTTTTAAACCTGTCTCGCTATGTTAAATGAGTTTAACATGGCGAGATAGCTTTAAAATAAGCAGCGGAGATCTCCGTTGCTTATTTTAAAGCTGTCTCTATGTTAAACCCATTTAACATAGCGAGAGTAAGCAACGGAGATCTTGTGTTCTCCGTTGCTTTTGCCAACTCTGATGTACTGCGTAGGCATGCGCAGTACATCAGAACTGCCACGGAACACCAGACAGCTGCGGAAGGACAGCAAAGAGGCATTATACAATGCCATTATTTAAGAAAAGTAATTATTTCTTTTCTTAAATAATGTCATTAATATAATAACTCACTTCTGGGTGTGGGTAATGCTGGATTTACCCACGGTTGTCTTTGTTTGGTCCCTCGGGCTTCGCCCTCGGGACCAAACCACGCCAACCGTGGGTAAATCCAGCATTACCCACACCCAGGCGTGGGTTATTGCTATATTCTCTACTGCAGCACACCATTGTAATCTACCTATTCTCTACTGCAGCACACCATTGTAATATACCTATTCTCTACTGCAGCACACCATTGTAATCTACCTATTCTCTACTGCAGCACACCATTGTAATATGCCTATTCTCTACTGCAGCACACCATTGTAATCTACCTATTCTCTACTGCAGCACACCATTGTAATGCACATATTCTCTACTGCAGCACACCGTTGTAATATGCCTATTCTCTACTGCAGCACACCATTGTAATATACCTATTCTCTACTGCAGCACACCATTGTAATATACCTATTCTCTACTGCAGCACACCATTGTAATACACCTATTCTCTACTGCAGCACACCATTGTAATCTACATATTCTCTACTACAGTACACCATTGTAATATACCTATTCTCTACTGCAGCACACCATTGTAATCTACCTATTCTCTACTGCAGCACACCATTGTAATATACCTATTCTCTACTGCAGCACACCATTGTAATATACCTATTCTCTACTGCAGCACCCCATTGTAACATACCTATTCTCTACTGCAGCACACCATTGTACCATACCTATTCTCTACTGCAACACCCCATTGTAATATACCTATTCTCTACTGCAGCACACCATTGTAATATACCAATTCTCTACTGCAGCACACCACTGTAATATACCTATTCTCTACTGCAGCACACCATTGTAATCTACCGATTCTCTACTGCAGCACACCATTGTAATATACATATTCTCTACTGCAGCACACCATTGTGATATACCTATTCTCTACTGCAGCACACCATTGTAATATACCTATTCTATACTGCAGCACACCACTGTAATATACCTATTCTCTACTGCAGCACACCATTGTAATATACCTATTCTCTACTGCAGCACACCATTGTAATATACCTATTCTCTACTGCAGCACACCATTGTAATATACCTATTCTCTACTGCAGCACACCATTGTAACATACCTATTCTCTACTGCAGCACACCATTATAATATACCTATTCTCTACTGCAGCACACCATTGTAATATACCTATTCTCTACTGCAGCACACCACTGTAATATACCTATTCTCTACTGCAGCACACCATTGTAATATACATATTCTCTACTGCAGCACACCATTCTAATATACCTACTCTCCTCTTAATATTTTTCATACTGTTCACATTTAAAGCTAATATTTTCAGCTTTTAGGAACAGTAAGTATAATAAAATGTTTATCCTTTTCCTTTCTTATTTTCTCTAAGCATTATGTTTTTGAATTTTCTTTTCCTTTCTTTAACTCTTTTTTCCTATCGAATTCTTTTTATTTCTTACTGTGCACCAATCCACTTCTTCCTCACTTGTCTCCTCTATTTCTTTGTCCTTATTTTCTTTAACTTCACGTATAATCTCTTTATCAGTTACATCTTTTTGTACATTTTCTTGTATAACACATTTTCTATCTCTTTCTCCTGTATAACTTCATTTTCATTTTCTTGCTCATTCATGTCATGTTCTAACCAAGAATGACCAGTATTGCCACATTTTTTGCACTTTAAATCACATTTTTTGCATTATGCCCTGTTTTACCACATAAATAACACATTCATTGATTAAATGATCATTTTTTCCATAAAAATAACAAGCCTTTGGTTGAACCCTATACTTCATAAAATCCCTATTACCATGAACATTAATAATACTAGGTGCATGCATAACATTATCATTTTCCATTTCAGTATTATTCCACATTCCCATCCCCCAGTCCATAGTCTTCCTTCACCATATATTTTTGAAGTGTCCATGACTTTGTTACAAATAGTTAATAAATGTTTTTTCAGTTCTTTGGCTTCAACTTCAGTTCTAAACTGGATCATTACTGTTTTTTTGTTTGTCTGTAAAAAACTGGCACCACATATTCTGACCCCTGTATAAATATTTTTGTTTTGTTGATAGGCACCCCAAATAATTTTCCATAGCCTACCCAGTCTCAAATATCAAGTCACAAAAAGTCTCTTTATTAATTAAAATAAATGCTCTTACCTCTTTTGCTTTGACACCAAGAGGTGGTATGACAGGATCCCAAACCTCATACCTGTCCAAACTTTCTTCTTTTTTACTACTCACACAAACTGTATACTTCTTTTTTGTTCCTTTTATTTTTTCTTTGCTCCTTCTCCAACAGTTTGTGCATAGTTTTTTTGTCTCTGGAACTTTTTCTGGCATAGTCTTTTCTTCTCTTTTTTTCCTTCTTCTATTTTTTTTCCATGATGTCACTCCATGAAATTGCTGCTCCACTTTCTGGCTCATTTTTGGTTTACCATTTCCTCCAAATAATCATCAAGGAACCCCCTGATTGGAGGGCTGTAATCATGTATTTTTCAGATGTAACTGTCTCTCCTTCAATCAATCTTCTCTGAAAGTTTTCCTCCGACTCCATCGCAGTTACAGCAACAATCCCCTTTTTCTCCAATGTCACTATTTTTTCCTGCACCAACATCATCAGAAACAACTTCTGGTAGCGATTATACCATTTAAACTAAATTTTCAGCAACTTTGACTCCATTTTCTGGAAAAAGCTGAATCAGCTGTTTTCTCCCTGTTCCTTCTGGCTGTCTCCATGCCTGGACAGGAAACAGGAAGTCAAGGTGTGTATCACACAAAGCCTTCCCCAACTACCAAGAGTAGGGGAAGTTTCCTGATGCCCTGGACAAGTGTCCCCCTAGCAGTATAAATAAGACCTTGGATCTACCCTGAAAAGAAGCCAGTAACTTAATGGGACTAACCATGTCAACAAAGGATGGATAGATAGCTAGATAGATAAATATAAAATCTATATCAGTTCATGGAGGAGTTCAGCTTCCCTCCAACTGTGGCTAAAGTCTTAAGGAAAATTTTCTCAGGTTCATACAGTTCAGCAGGAAAATGATTGTCTGTGGGACCTGGGTATTCAAGCTCCTATGCAGAGGAGGAAAAATGTCCATGAATAAAATACCCTAGGGAAGCCAAGAACAAATGGATGACCAGGTAGGCTGCCTTAATAAAGGTACGGTGGGATGTCGGTGAAGAAGCTGGGCTACTGGTAAAGCCTTGAGAAAGGCTGTGCATACCCGAGCGCTTGTGGTTGAAGGCTGAGTAAAGCCTTTAGAAAGGCTTTGTATACAGGTCGTAGTTCTGGCTGGTCAGGTCGCCTGGTGACAGGAACCGCTAGTGTGGCGGCTAGAAATCAAAGATGAAACACACAGAAAAACAGGCAAAATAATGTAAATGTGGCTCAGCTAAGGAGCTCTGCTCGCCATGGTGGTAAAAAAATCAAAGTAGGCGAAGTTCAGATTCTAGGTCATACTTTATTGAAGTAAAAAGTACGAGAAATACAATCACCATTGAAGCGTAGTTCCTTAATGGAAAGAGTGATCCTGAGGATTTCCTTTTATAAGAGTACCTGGGGGTGTGTCAGTGGTGGGAGCCAATCAAGTGTGGGTGAAAAAACCTTTATTGTGATTGGGCACGACAACTTGACATCACACCTTACCAATCTGATAGGTTAGATACCCTGAGCCAGCTCATACGTGGTTAGTAGAATCACTCTAAACCTACAATAGTGAAGTTCGGAGATTAGCTAAAATTAGCTAAAAAAATGTAGTTAACTAAAAATAGTCTTGCTAGAAAAAAAAAATCAACCCTTGCTGGTAAAATACATTGTTAGGCTACACTTTTCGAAATCTTCGTCAGGATGGTGGATGACCTAAAAGAGCATAATAAGCAAAGCCGAGCATACTAGAGAAATAGCAACAACATGTATGTAAAATAAGAAACAGGCTAGAACACCAAAAAATAAGACCAAAAAATAAGAACCAGGCTAGATATCCAAAAAATAAGATACAGAAACTAAAAAGAGAAAGAAAATAGTGAAAAATTCTACAATAATGGATATCAATAGAAATTAATGTATTAAGATATGGAACTGAATGAGGGCTGTTAATTAAAAAAACAATCTTAAAAAGGCACTGATATGTAACCTGAAAAGCTAGAAAGACATGAAAAAAACAGTAATACTGAGCCATTGTAGAAAACATGAAAAACATGAAAGACAAAAAAATATAAATAGATGAACCATTGACCAAAAACAAATGAGTCCAAATTTGCCAGGGGAAGTATCAGACCATGGGCTGGAGGTAGACTGGTGAGATCAAAACTGGCTGTCGCACGAAAGGTAACATTTTGTTGGTAAATCTGTTAAGAGGTCCAGACGCAGAGGTTGTGGTATACGGTGTTGTATCTTTCTGAGATACAAGACTGGGGTCAAAGATTCCGCATAGTTAAGGCCTGGTCTTGTCCTTGCCTGCAAACATATTTTCCACTCGAGTTTCCTCTTCTCAAGCAGCGAGTTGTGGTTCCTGCCTAGTGGGGATTTAGGGATGTGTTCAAGAACATGAAATTTGAACGTATTGTGTCCTAGGTTCCTGAGAGCATGCACTGCCAGCTGGTTTGTCCCTTTCAAGTGTTTTAAGTCATGCAGGTGTTTTGCTATCCTCATTTTAAGGGAGTTGACCAGCTTGCCCACATAGAAAGTGTTGCAGTTGGTGCACGCTGCCCTGTAAACCACTCCTGTGACATTGCAGTCGCCTCTGACATTAGGTATGTAGTGTCTCCTGCCACTGGGGCAGTAAAAGCCTGTGGCACCGCTCATGTGTCTACAGTAGTGGCAGGGAGGTTCATTGCAGGCAAAGGTACCAGTGTTGTCAAGTTTAACTTGGCAGGGGTGTTCCAGAAAGTCCCTAATGCTTCTCCCTTTTCTAGCTGTGAAGGAGGGTTTCTCTGGAAAAATGTGGCCAAAAGACCTGTTATTTGTGATGATGGGCCAATTGTCCATTACGATCTGGATGATGTCTTTGTAGTCCATAGAGAAGTCCAGGATGCAGTTGAACTGGAATCTAGTTTCTGGGGTTGTCTGGATCCTGGTGTCAGTTAGAGCCCTAGGGGTACCAAGTTGGCGCTGGCTGATGATGGGGTCGAGGATCCTGTTGATTAGCCCTTCTGAGTAGCCTCGGGCTAAAAAGTCCATTTGTAGCTTTCGAATGTTGGTCAAGAAATCCATCAGGTCCTGGGAGACGCGTGCTATACGGATCCCTTGTGATTTAATCACGCTCACCTTCTGTTTTAAGGGGTGCATACTGGTGGCATGCAGAAAAAAGTTTACCCTAGTGGGTTTTTGATAGAGGTTGTGTGGCAATGTGGTGGATCCTTGTTTCTTCCTCAGGTAAAGATCCAGAAATTCGATCTCCTCTGTACTTTGTTTGCTGGTAAAATGCAGGAATGCGGTGGTGTTGTTGATATAAATGAGGAATTCCTCCAGTTCAACCTGGTTACCCTTCCAAACCAGGAAAATGTCGTCGATAAACCTGTAGTAGCACACTATGTTTTTAAGAAAGGTGGAACCGTATATGTGGTCCTGCTCCCACTTCCTTAGTGCCGTGTTTGCCAAACTCAGGGCTATAGCCCTCCCATAGCTATCCCAGTGCTCTGGCGATAGTAGTACCCATTGAAATGGAAAAAACTGTTCTTGAGGAGCAGGGAGAGGAGCCTACCCAGGTGGTCCACTTCCCCTGGTATGGCCGTGTGGTCCTTCATGTAGGCTTCAGCCATGGCTGCATTGCAGAAGCCATGTGGGAGTACTGTGCAAAGGGACTCCATATCGATGGTGACCAGGATCCAGTCTCTGTCTATGGCTATGTCCTTGATCTTGTTAAGAAAGTCCATAGAGTCTAAAATAAAGGACCTGTTGTTTTCTGCGAGAGGTTTTAGGTGGAAGTCCAGGTAGAGAGCTATGGTTTCCATGACGGAACCTCCGCTGGCTACTACAGGTCAATATGGAGGGTCTGCCAGGTTTTTGTGTGGCTTTGATATCCCAGCGAACTGGGGAATCCTCGGGTAGTGGATGGAGAAGAATTCTGTGAGCCCTTCGTCAATTAGGTCCATATCATCTAGCCTCAAGATTTCTGTTCTGATGTCCTTGTAGGCTGTCAGCACTTGGTTGTGATCCATGCTGTCATTTTTGTAGGTTTAGAGTGATTCTACTAACCACATATGAGCTGGCACAGGGTATCTAACCTATCAGATTGTAAGGTGTGATGTCAAGTTGTCATGCCCAATCACAATAAAGGTTTTTTTCACCCACACTTGATTGGCTCCCACTGACACACCCCCAGGTACTCTTATAAAAGGAAATCCTCAGGATCACTCTTTCCATTAAGGAACTACGCTTCGATGGTGACTGTACTTCTGGTACTTTTTAGTTCAATAAAGTACGACCTTCTAGGATCTGAACTTCGACTACGTTGATTTTTTGCCACCATGACGAGCAGAGCTCCTTAGCCGAGCCACATTTACATTGTTTTGCCTGTTTTTTCTGTGTGTTTCATCTTTGATTTCTAGCCGCCACACTAGCGGTTCCTCTCACCAGGCAACCTGACCAGCCGGAACTACGACCTGTATACGAAGCCTTTCTAAAGGCTTTACTCAGCCTTCAACCACAAGCGCTCGGGTACACACAGCCTTTCTCAAGGCTTTTCCGGTAGCCCAGCTTCTTCACCGACATCCCACCATACCTTTATTAAGGCAGCCTACCTGGTCATCCATTTGTTCTTGGCTTCCCTAGGGTATTTTATTCGTGGACAGGTTCATACAGTTCTGAACATATATGTAAAGGATGACCTATAAGATGTTCTGTATAAGGGACAAGACATGTCCACAGTGTCCACTGTTGCCTTGGCTATGGAGCCATCTGTTGCATTAGTTAGGTTTGGCCTACCAGAATTCTTTGTTAATCAGTAGGCTGTCAATATATGTTTTATTCATTTGTTTATCTATTATCTTCAGGTGCTCCTCTTGGGATTAATAGAAGCTATTAGGAAATTATTCACAGGTTTCAAGAGTCCATGTCAATATGAAAATAGTCACCTTGTGTTAAGCGTAGACCTTGTCCAGCATGATCCATGCTTTCTTTGCATTATGAGTAGATTTGGACCACATAATGTTACAAGAAGAGGAAGAATTAATAGGTAGACTGAAAGGTACTCTTAAAGGTCATATTGATATTTGGTTTCCTTGCTTTGTTCCTATAAATCAGAAGTTAATCATGTAGAAAATGATTGTGATTCATAAACTGTTATATCCTTTGTCAATTTCTATACCCTGTCTCCTGGAGTGGTTTTGTAGGATGTGAGACAGTACATGCCAATGTATCATTGGTCTTACAGTATTTTATTAGAGTAAGGGTAGCAGCTATGCCAATGTGTAAATGAAAGTGCGGTACATATTTCTTGGATATAAATGATTACGTTTGAATGGATCTTCATGTATTTACTTTCACTCTTTTCATGTCATGGCTTGGGAATGCTTGGAGCTGGATTTGTTATGGGAAGACTTTGCTGAGGGAAATATTAGAAGTGAATCTTATATTGTTTCCTTATTGTCACTGGGAACTAAATAAGTGGGTGTAGACTACATGTGAACATTTCTATCACTGTGGGAAGTTATCCTGTAAGCTAGGAACTAGTTTAGTGCAACAGAGCAAGATATACTGAATGGTTATCTGATGTTTCTCAGAATAATATTTACACAGAAATCACTTTCCTGCTCCAATTACAGCAACAATGCTTGCTTGACATTGTGAAGTGCTGTTTTGTGGAGTTTTTACTTTCACCACTGTTGGACGATTGTGAGGGTTGGGGGGTTTCCCTCTGCAAAAATAAATAAATAAAAATGTGTCACTGCTTTGAATTGCACAGACTTACTTTCATCTGTTATGATCATTCAAATGAGTTCAAAGCAATTATATTTCAAGGTCTTGCAACTGGAACCTAAATGGCTACCTTGTATTAACACATCAGACTCAATTAATTTTAGAAATATCAGCCTTATTAGTATTCTGTGTAAAATGCTTTAAACGGATATAATGGATTTTGCCTAAAATGATACTGGGAACTTTAATTTGTCAGACAGGAAACAGTATTTTAAGTCTTTATTAAAATATACATACAGAAAAACAGAAACACCCATATAACATTTCCATCTAGAATACCTTTAACAATTGTACTGCATAATTATACAATAAATGAACATGTTCAAAAAAAATTAGATACCTAAGAACATAGAACTGGTTGTCATTTTCATTTAGATGTGGTTACCATAACAAAACGAAAATACATTCCAGAACTTTTCAAATGCTTCAGCCACATCCAAGTCTTTATAGCATGCCCATAGCTTACATTCATATATGCAAATCAATTCCATATAAGCAGAAGGTCCATATTTCCAGTGTTTAACAATAACTGCAGTAAAAAATAAAATGACAGATCTGAGCCAAGTCCATTCTGTAGGGTCTAAGGGGAACTCTACATACTGAATCCCTGATACCCAGAATTCTACATATGCAACAGATGGAAGACTCTTTGTAAAGGGCCTACTTACAGACTTCAGTCACTTTTACTCATAGCTCAGGGAAGGGACGTCCTGTCCGCTGTTCCTCCTTTACCATCCTGTTGATGTAAGGTGCCATAGTTGCAAGTAGTTTGAATTGTGTAAAGGGCAAAGTAGGAGCCCATTTAATCATTTGCGGTATCTGTAGAACCTTATGCCAGAAGGTTTCCTCTAACTGCTTCCCAAGCAACCCTTCGCAATTTAACTTCAGGGCTGAGAAGGTTGGAGTGTCCTTACAGATCAATACATTGTACCATGTTGCAATAGACCTTTGAGGAGTTGTACACTTACTAGTGAATTCATACAGCCACCTAGTCATATTATAAAAACGACCAAAAGTAACCACAGTGTCTATAATACACCAAAGAAAAATGTCCCAAAGCAAACACTTTCAGCAGCAGGAATCACTAATCGTCAGCCAACTCTTCAGTATACGCCATATTTACTCTTCCACATAAAAAAGTTTATATTCATTCAATGTGTATGCAATATAAAATGTTTTCTATTTAGAGTTGTTTTTAACTAAGTGCTGTTGGTATATATCATTTGGGAGATTAAAAGTAGTGGTACCTTTAAATAAGTGAGCATGGTGGTGGCATCATTCATTTTAAATAGCATTTAAATGGATTCAGTATGGAGTGTAATTAGATTCTGATGAAGTCCCCAGTTTAGGGGATGAAAGTGCTTAATCTGCATGTTTTCTATGTGGAAGAATAAAGACAGCTTGTACTGAAGAGTTGGTTGGCTGTTAGTGATTCCTGCTGCTGACAGTGCTTGCTTTGGGACCTAGTCATATTATCGTTGTCCAACCCAGCTATACTACTCCTAAGCAGTTTTTTGTGAATTGCCACAGAAGAGAGTTGGAGGTATTGAAATCTATAATAAGGACTTTGGCTGGAAAAATTGTCTACACACCTTTGGAATGGAATCGGGAAGCTAAGGTCTTCTTCCAAAAGATCCTTCTAGAAAATGAATCCCTCAGCTATTCACATTAGCCACCATATGGGGGCAGAGTCAGTCATTGTTTGTCTCATTCTCCATATTCTTTCCCACACCCCAAGGCAGACATTATTTAATATAGCAAAAACCGACAATGTCAGTATGGTATATAGAAGATTTACCCATGATTGTTGTGGTTTAATCATGACGGCAAAGGCCGAGTGATTAAATAAAACCATACGTGGGTAAATCTTCAATATACCACATTGACTTCATCAGTTATTGCTATTATACAATAACATTACTTAAGAAAAAAATGTCTTACTTTTCTTAAATAACATTGTTGTATAATGGCGTGGTGTTCTTCCATTTCTGCTGTTGCTTTTTTTTTTTTATGTACTCCACATGCGTATGAGTCTTCTGTTCCCACGCTTACCCAGTACATCAGTGCTTTGGAAAGGAAGCAACAGAGAAAAGAAGGTCTCCATTGTTCCCTTTTTTTTTTTAACAAAAAAAAAGTTTCAGACACTTTTGGGGTAGGAGAGAGACAGAATGGAGGAAAAACAAGGAAAATCAGGTACATTTCTTTAGTTTTGAATAATGTACCTTATTTTCCAAGTATTTTCTCCATCTTGTCTCTCTTGTATATCCAGAATGTCCAGATTTCTAATTTTATTTATTTTTGTTTAAAAAAAATGTAAAAGTGACAGTATATTCCAATGTAAAAAAATCTGGCCGACCGGATCTTTTTCGACTGGTATATGCTCGGATTTACAAGGGGCACACTAGTTGGGCTGACCAATCAGCATGCTACTTTTTGAATGATAATGGCCAGTCACTGTATAATACTAATCTGTCAATATCATTCTCCACCTTTTTCTCAAACCCTACAGGGTTCCATATTCTGTTGTGGTCACAGCTGTTTACAGACCCCTCCAACCACTGTAAAACCTTCAATTCTGGTGTTGCCATATAGTGCAGGATTGCGTTATAGCATACCAGAATGCTGTTTCCTGGGTTGCCTTTGCATATGAGAGAAAGTCCTGGAAACCTGCAAGTCCTTTCTTAATTGGCTGATATAGCCTTTTCCTAGAAATTCTAGGATATTTACTCTCCCAAATAAAGATGCTGCCATCTTTTGCATTTAAGCAGTGAGAGTTGAGTATGCCAGATTGGGTTGTGTATTATCAGGAAAAAGAATATGGGAAGACACATTATCCATACCTCAGCTATGAAAAGGAGTTTCAAACAGGACCAAGTCTGTTGTTGTTTTCTTCTTTCACTTAGAAAAAAGGCACACTAGTCAATCTTTCCATATGGGAAAAGGCAGTATGCAGATGAATCCCATAAACATGATCGTATCAATGAGCGCAATCTTTTCATAATTGCACAGATCTCTTGCTTTGTTGTTCAAAGGAAGTATACATGATTTGGCATAATTGATCCTTAAACCTGAAATGTATCCACAGTAATGTAATGATTCCAAGACATCAGGCAAATTGGGTTTAGGATCCATAAACCATAAGACCCCATCATCTGCAAACCAAGATGAATATATGTATTCTGAAGAGTTTGTATGTATCATCCTCTGTGGAAACCTTTCTTTCATATATGCAGCTATATATGCAGTATCCAGAGCTAAAATAAAAAAGCAAAGGGGAAAGGGGGCAGCCTTGCCTTGCTCCTCTCTGCAATTGAAATGGGGGGATAGCATACCCTGTGTCATAACCTGCAGCATAGGGTTTGTGTAGAGGAGATAGTATCAGTAAAGAAATTCTCCTTTAAACTCATAGGCTTGGAGTGAGCACCATAGAAAAGGCCACTCTAAAGAGTCAAACTCCTTTGTAAGTCTATAAAAAGAGAAGCTATCGGAGAGCTGTATAATTTGGTAAAGGCTTGCTGCACCATGTTATACCAAAGATGTAAATGTTCTGGGCTGCCTTGTCTGTCTTTTACAAAACCTTGTTGGGTGGGATGAATAAGGGAGGGCAACAGATTCTCCAGTCAGAAGGCCATCATTTTAGGACAGATTTTAGTTTCCATTTGTAAGATTGAGATGGGTCTAAACTCACTCAGAATTTGCCTCTTACATTTGGGAAGTTATATCAGGGTGGCCACTCTGCAAGAAAAGACAGAATTCCTTTTCTTTCCCCTTCTTCTACACCTGAGTAGAGGTTTAGCCAGATATGCTTGAAAACAACTGGGCCTGGAACTCTTCCATTACAAAGATTATGGATACAATACTCAATCTCCTCCTCCTCCTCCTCCTCCCTTAGGAGATTATTAAGTGTTCTCAAGTCTACTTCTGACACTTGTGGAAGTGGGAGCCCCTAAAGAAAGTTTGATGGGATTTCTGGTCCAATATCATACTCTGACTATAAAGTTGCTTATAAAACATGAGGCACAGGCATTAATATTCTGAGTGTCCCAAACTGGCTTTCCTTCTGTATATTTATAAGCTAAAATGGAGAATTCCCTTCTGTGCAGTGACCATTTGAAATGTTGGGACCTGCTAGAGTGAGACATGAAATATGTAGACTGAATGGCTGAAAAATTGGACTTACATATATTAAGTCCAAGATACCATTTCTCAGAATATTCCCTTTTCTCCAAGGTACAATGATGTCGGAGTTGGTATATATAAGTTCAAGGGTGAGAGGGGTTTAGGAGGGGCTTCCTCCCTTCCAAAAAGTTGTTTAAAGGAACAGAGTAATTTTGTAAATTTGGTCTTCTTCTGTGTTTGATCTTTTTTTTTTCCCACCTGCCAGCAATCTGCATTTTGGGTTTCGACATTTCTTTGCTCTTTCAGGTTGTAAGTTTAAAGTTTGGAGGACTTGTCCTTTTGTCTAGTGATACAACTGCCATCTTTCCCATCTAGTATGGGCCTAATTACATTGTACAGCCTTACAATCTTTTTTTGAAAGATAGTATCTGCTGACTTATCCATTTTTTATCCTCTCTTATTTAGGTTTTGTATCTTCACTCCAGGTTGTGTATCCTGACCTCTAAGTGATGGACCATCAACTTTCTTAAAAATTCTTTACCCTTCCATATGCCTAGAGTCCACATCTGCAAAGCTTTTTTAAACAATTCCCATCTCTTAAAAATATTTTCCGAGTGATCTGGCATCTTTTTCCAAAATCCTTCTATAAACCTAGTTAGATTATTTTTGTGGGTCTTCGAGCATAACAGTTTAAGTCAAACCACCACTTCCTACAATTGAAAAGAGAGTAAATATCCTTGATCCTAAAATGGATATAATTATGGTCTGACAAAGTGGATGTCCCATGCTTTACCTCATGCAACTTATGGTTAGTACATAGTTGAGTCTTGAGGCTGGACTAGACTGGCAGACTATAAAAGTAAAATCTCATTCATGGAGATGTAAAGCCCTCCACATATATACTGAGTGTCCCTTAACAAATCTTGGAAGGCTTTTTTGGACCTTGTTTTCCTAAAACGCTTTTAAGATGGCCTGCCCTGTACCGGATCTAAAGGTGTAGTGAATTCCCCACAGAATAACAGCGGTTGCAATCCCCCTTGGTCAATAATTGCTTGGCTAAACTGTGTCAAAACTTTAGGATCTTCTTCATTTGGGCCAAAAAAGCTCCCTAGCACCAACAGGCCTTTAAACAAGTTGATCCTCATTGCAATCCAGTTCTCTCCTGGGTCTTTATGCTCAGAGACAAGGGACCAATGGAGTGTCTTATGGATCAAAATTGCTGCCCCTTTCAGTGCTGTGGTACTCCTGCTGGCTATTCCCTATCATTTCATCTTCTTGCAAATTTGAAAAAGGATTTATAGTTTAATTTTGTTTCTTGAATGAAAATCAAGACTACCTTTAATTGTTTCCAGATCATCACACATACTTGCTACTTTGTAGCTGTGGACACATCCCTCACATTCCATGACATTCCACTCAGCCCTCTAAACAAAGTAGACTGAGTCAGAGATCCCCTGCCATCTATGCCTAATGCTACAGCATTAGAAATGGCAATAATAAGCACTTAAGCTCTGCTCACTATATGGAGACTTACATAAAACAAAATGAACAGATAAAAGGAACAAGGTAACACAGTACTTTAATCACTATAACCAGTGAAACACACACACACACACACACACACACACACACACACACACACACACACACACACACACACACACACACACACACACACACTCACTAGCCAAGGGAAGGAAAATCCTACGTTGGCTAACCTTGCACCTCATAATTTAAGAAAAAGAGAAGAAAGGAACCCCCCAAATACAGGACGAGATAGGGGATCACACCTGAGTACAAGTGATCCAGTAATACTATAAAATAATTTTTTCCTTCCAGCCTGTTGAACAGAAGAAAAAAAATCCAGAAGGCAAGAACAGTATAACATATACTTAATGCATTTGGATATCAACTAGCCATCAATTGGACCTTCTTTCAGCATTTCAGGTGTTTCTAAGTTCATGATGGAAACAAATAATGCTCCAGATTGGGGGGGGGGGGTAAGGCTTCTATTTTAGCCTGTGATTTCTCCAAGTCCAGCCCTGCAGGTGTTGGGTCTAGAGTTATAAAGCCCTCCTATTCTTCCTGGTCAGCTAACGGTGCAAATCTGTTGCCTGTCAAAGAAGTTTTAGATAGGTTCCTTTGAGCCCAGATCCCAATGTACCCTTTTACGCTGTGAGAGTGGCCTTTACATCTTCTCAGGAGGAGATTTCTCTAGACATAAAGGGTCCATACTGGATGATCTCTTGGCTTCTTTCAATTTGTCATCTCAATCCAAATTAGGACACTATGCCCTCCAGTCCTTAATAGGGCAGTGATTAGCTGTAGCAATGAAGGGTTCCACTTCTTCTGGTACATCAAAGGATACTGTCTGACCTGCAAAGGAGATCCATAATGTAGCCAGAAAACAAAGCTGGCATATTGCATCCATTTCCCTAAGACTTATGAACTGTACCATCGCCTTTCTTTTTGAGAATAGTGCATTACTTTAGTCTGGGGCTACCTGTAGTTCAGCCAACACAATATTATTGCCTTTTTCCCTGCTGCACCTCAAGACCATTTTTCTGTTGCTGTAGTCCAGAAAATGGACTATAAAGTGTCTGGGGGTGTTCAGGATTCTGGACCTTGCATTTATCCTGTGGGTTCTTTCTACTACCATGGGAGACATCAGAAGGAAATGGAGATTGCTAAGTCTGCTCCTATTCTCAAGATCATCTAATTTTACTTTGATCTTCTGTGTATGTGGAACTGTAGTTTATTTATCTGGCTTGCCTAATACTTAATCATAGCCTTCTGGGCTGCCACTTCTGTTTGCTGCCGGGTTAAAGTTTCTGTGAGCATTTTTAGAGCGGTGTCTTGCTTTGTGCTGGCTTCCTTAAGTGCAGGTGAATCATGTCAGTGAGCTGGATGAGGGATACCTGTACATCTCTCATCTCTGTTAGTGGTGTTCCCTTGATGTGCATGCTCCAACATCTTAGCTGAGATGGTCTGGTTGGTTTTGTAAATAATTTCCACAGATCTTCTTTGCTTTAAAATCACAGTCAGGGATTAACAGAGTTGAACAGTGTTCCAGTGCCACATCTTAACAGCACCACTGTTTTTGGGCCAGGAAGTTAAGCGGAAAAGTCAGTTGTTCCTAAATGAATGCCACACTCCCTAAAACTGCATGTTCCACTGTGGTATCCTTTGTACACCCCCAACAACATGGCTTTCTTAAGTAAGAGTTTGCCTTCTGAAGTGAATAACACTTTTAAAGAATTAATAATATCAACCGATGAAAGGTTGTGTGTATATGTCTTTTCCGGACCTTGTTATGGCATCTGACACTAGTCCACAATAGACAATAATTGGCAGATTAAATCTTTAAATGCCAATCTATATGTAATTCAGTAGTTGAACAACTGAATAAACAATATGCTCCAGCAAATCAGAATGGTTCTATTAGGGGTTATCAATGGTATCTAACAAGTCTTTTGACTGGGGCCATTTCTTTTTGAATAAATCTCAGGGAACAAATGTGTGAAGTGGGCTATGGATAATCAAGTGTGCTGCTGACTGCAAACTGAGTAACATAACCTGTTCAATAAAAAAATGTAGTTTTCCAGAATTGTCTACAACAATATATATACCGAGTATGGTAGTAATGACATTTCCTTCATTTCTGTAAATATAGCATCATGACGTTTGGCAAAAAGAGCATAAATTAAAGCTACAGAATAAATGGTCATATAATAAAAAAATGCACAAACAATGGTAGACAATAGTTTAAACTTATCTGCTATAGTCAGGAAAGCATATTATGTTGTTGTTGTTGTGTCTTTCGGCTTACCCGGTTAGGGGTCGCCACAGCGGAACTCCAGTCCGCTAATGTTTGGTAGTGGATTTTTACGTGCCGAGTTACCAGCCCTGATGCACAACCTTCAATGAAGGCATGCCCATTCACGCATGCCTCCACACAGATGACGCTCTAACTGAGAATCGAACGCGACAACGTCTTGCTGTGAGGTGCCTTCTAATTCTAAAGTACATGTCTAGTCACTGCAGCGAAATCCCTATGCTGCATTATTTACACCTCACTGATCTGACCCATTGTTTATTTATTTATTTTTTATTAGTCCTTTGA
This sequence comes from Protopterus annectens, assembly GCF_019279795.1. Classification (NCBI taxonomy): domain Eukaryota; kingdom Metazoa; phylum Chordata; order Ceratodontiformes; family Protopteridae; genus Protopterus; species Protopterus annectens. The sequence continues at coordinate 1,208,594,657 of NC_056733.1, read as the reverse complement.
TAACCGGGAAAGTTTGACTGAGCCAATGCCTCAAGGAGAAAAGCTCCACAACAGATTCAAAAATATTTAAACAGTAATTGATGAGTAATTATATATAAAGAGAGAAAAGCCATGCAACAGATTAAATATTAAATAATGTTACCCTAACTTAACTCACTTATACCTTCCCTCACAGCTATATTCCCATTCTTTCTCTACACTGCCTCTCTATGTCACTTACTCCCCACCGACAGTTACCTTAATTTCTGAACTCAGGAACAACTACCTCAGATAAAGCATATTACATATTGCAAGCTGTTACAGAAACCTAGATTAAGCAAAACTATCTATATTCATATCCAGACCTAATCCTGTTTGTAATATGTACTATCAAATAATATTCTCATGTACAAATTGTATTTTCATTGTACTTACAACTGCAGTTTGAAATTATTGTATAACTTTCTAATATTCTGTTTGCATTTTTTGATTTTTTTTTCAGTTTGTTTTCCTTAAATTTGTTCTCAATTTGTTTTCTTAATTTGTTGTCTTAATTTGTTTTATTCTTTAACTACTAGGGTTTTTCCCCTCGGGACTCCTCTGAAAAGGGGCACCAGGGCACCTGCCCAGTTGGACTATCCTGGTAAACAAATGACAAATAAAATAAATAAGATACATTATTCGATGCGTTGGGCAGAAAGGCTCCACAAAAACACACAACATTTTACAGCATCTATAATTATATACAAAGGGAGAAAATCCCCACAACAGGTAAAAGCACAAACAGATTAAAATACATTTTCAGAAGTATTACTAGGATAAATTGTGATCAAGAACACAATATGTACTGCATTTTGCAAGACACACTGCAGAAGTGGATAGCCTATGTCAAGTAAACTCATACATAGTTATTTGAAATATTGATTATATTCCTAATAATGTATGGAGGTGAAAAATTATTGTATTTTGCTGCCAAAATAGACAGACAAATAGAATTAAATGAAGAGGGGGAATGAGCAGGAGGGGAAATTAAGGACATGAAGAGAGAAATGATTATTATTAGAAAGATAAGAATGTTATGGAAGGACATGATAGAAATAAATAAATAACAGTAAGTGTTGTCTGAAGAAGTATACATTAATACTATGATATCATTAAAGTGAGAGCTTCTTTTGATTTATGGTATTTTTTTTAATACAATCAGAAAAGCTTGAGGAACTGTTATTATGTTCTGTTTCATACAGAATAGCAGAAGGAGCTCTCAACCTTTCTATAAATGTCTGATGTGGCTGTATTTAAAAGTCTCTTGTCTAGAATACACTGCTGGGAGAGCTAACACCAGATCAATGAACCTAACATCAAAGATGAATATCAACATATAAGCACATATAAAAATCATGACAAATCCATCACACAGTGCCTTTCAAGATTATGAAATATGTTTTCCATCACAGTCTCAGTAAGCTGATCGTGATGAGGTTGGTATAATGGTTAAGGTGTTTACCTCACAGACACAAGGTTCAGTAAAAGCTGATGAATTATGTCATTGTCTTTCTAACTTCACTGTCATACAACGCATTTACATAATAATTGGTGAACTCCCATGTTTCCATATTTTGATCTTGTTTCTGATAGTGAGAGAAAAAAATCTGATTCTTCAATATTTTGAGACTGTCCAACCAATACTGGAGAAAGTTTAATCCTTTCACAGACAGGCAAATATCTAAGTAACATGACTACAAGTTGGAATGCAAATAGAAGTGTGAAAACACTTCTAGGCCATGCAAAGAGCACTATGAGACACAGCCTGAATCACTACAGAAAGTTGTGAAGATAAGATAATTAAATAATGGAACCAGTGTGTCATACCTCCTGAGTATCAAAGGGAATTATAAGATGGGAAGGAGAAAAGAAGCAATGTATACATCTGATAAGACTTTGCCAGCAAAGCTGTCATCAGTCTTGTAAGATAACAGAAATATTTTAACCCTAATTATACCCAATATTTTCATTTATATAAATGTATGGTTGCCTATGAAGCAAATTATGGTTTAATAAAGATGTTTCTTGTTTTAAAAAAGCAGGAATTGAATAATTTATGTAATATTGCTTAGGTTATATGATAGATAACAATATATGTGAAGTATAAGGTTTGTCATGTTAATATAGTTTGATTACTTTTATATGAATGTAAATGTGTCTGCGTCACAAGTGATAATTCAATAAAGGTGTTTGGAAAACAAGTGGAAAACAAGACATTATTTTTGTACAAAATATAGGCTATGCCCAGCCATTTCTGCAGAAGCAATATGACTGACAGAGTCATCAAACTTAGTGAACCAGAAGCTCTTAGTATCAGTCTACGTGCATCTGTCTGAATAAAAGATGCTAAAGAGAATGACAGTAAAAACTATACCTTGCAGTACCCCCACTAGTAACTTCTACCAGGGAGCTGACCTCTCATCTTTACCATCTGTGTTCTACTGAAACACCAGCTACCATTCTCATTGACTATATATGCACTAACTTCAAATTTGATCACCCCATGATTCAAGAGGGTCTATATTAGATCACTGAATACTTAAAAAAGTGAATGGTGATTAATTGACCCTATGTAAGCAAAAGCTTACAATTTCGAACTGTCAAAACAGCGATTTTTTTTTTCCTAGAGAAAACAAATCGCTGTTCCAAAAAAAAAAACAAAAAAAAAAAACACTTAAAACATTGCACCCCCCACACCCCCTCCTTAAATATACCAACTCCGAGACCACACTACAGTGCCGAAAATGGTAAAGTGACGAAGCAGCCAAGCGAATTCTTTCCCAGGGAAAGAATTCGCTTAAAAGCTGCTTTGATCTTTTGCCGTTTCCATCTTCTGAGTTCGACCAAGATCCATTTGAAAGAATGCATCTTTGTTCTTCTAATAGGGAACCATTCAAGAGAGACTTACAGACCTTCACAAGATAGAGGTAGGGTGTATATAAATCTAACCCTCTGTCCAGAGCAGCTTAAAATAGGTAAACAGACTTAGTAGACATGGTCTCTTAGCAAAGCCACATTTTTTCATATCTAGAAACAGGAGATCTCCTATGGGTGTCTCATAAATATGCTTAATTATTCTCTCCATAGCCTTGCATGGGATACTGGCAAGGCTGCTAGTTTTGTAGCTCCCAGGGTTAGCTGTATATCATACTTAGATATGTAGTGCTGTGATCTGCCAAAAAAAAAAAAGCATTAAGATGTTGTACTAGATTAGATTTTTAGCACTGAGAAAATCTCATTGCATTATCAGGGCCCATAAAATGAATGCTCTCGACTTTGTCAGTTGTGACATTATTTGATCAGTAGATATGACAGAGGTTACTTTCTCAGTCTAGTATGGTAATGACATTAAGTTAAAGCTAAATTTCTTTGCAAAGTCATTGATGATGTCTTTTTATTTAGAATATGCTCTATCACTGATTTCTAGTAAATTACTGCGGTGGTGGTGCTGCGGTAGCTTTGTCTCCTCACAGTAAGACGTTGTTCTGTTCGATTCTCAGCTAAAGTGTCTTCTGTGTGTAGACATGCATGAATGGGCGTGCCTTCGTTGAAGGTTGTGCGTCAGAGCTAGCAACTCGGCATGTAAAAATCTACTGCCAATCATTAGCGGACCGGAGTTCCGCTGTGGTGACCCCTAACCAGGAAAAGACGAAAGACAAACAACAACAACTGATTTCTAGTAAATTGCAATCCTAATTGTAACCCAAGTCTGCTTATTTAAGCACATAACACTTTATTTAATTACATTTTATTTGCAAGCTTAGGATCACAAGAGATCTTGATTAAAATAAATTATCTCTCCATACTTTTATATACTAAGGTAAGCTTTGTTTTACCTTTCAACACTGGGATTATGGGTTACATAGTGCCTGTTCTTCCTGTTGCAGTCTGAATATTCTACTGTTCTACCATAAAGGTTTAAATCTTCCACTATATTTGTATCACATGGTGGCATAGTTTGAAACAACTATCCAAAAAAAATTCTAGAATTTGTTGAAATTGCCAGTTGTTGACATATTGGGGGGCATGATCCCATCTCATTAATAATTGGTTAGACACTATTATAGAATTACCTCAGTGTGAGCTAATCTGTATAAGATTATCCCTTTACTTAGATTCATATGATCATAGGTGAATTCTAGGCTAATTGCCCTAAAGACCAGTTTTTAAGTCTAGCTGATAACCCAAAGTCAGAATCAAACCCTATACCTTGTGCCTAATAGGCGAAAACCTTGATGGAAAATACCAGTGTATCATGCTTTGAAGAAGAATAAAAGACTCAACAGCAATGATTAAGTAAACCATTGATATGCTGGTGAAAATAATATCTATACATTTTTGTCTCACGGGATTTTTCAGCAATTGTTCTCAGCAGTTAATATTAATAAAATAAATGAGACATCAAATATATATTACTTGAAGTGTAATTGTCTTGACCATTTGCAGGATGTTTGAAGTCACCCCTAACTGTCATATTGTTTTTGATTACTAGTTTTTGCAAGAAAGGGTTTTATTCCATACATCCTTCCATGGTCATGGGGGTGTTGCAACACCTATTTATATGGTAATTAAGCAAAACTCCATTACTAAGTATGGGTGATGCTGGATTTACCCATGAATAGCATGCTTTGATAATGAGGATGAAACCTCAATGATAAAACAAAGCCAACCATGGGTAAATCAGCATTAGATACACACAAACAGATATACATGATATGATTATTGCTATTATAAAAATTCATTATTAAAAAAAGAAAACACTTTTTTAAATGTAACACCAAGAACCGCTTCACCAAACACAGATTATATTCTTAATAAAATAGTTTTAATGAAAGATGAGCTAAAAAGCTTTCACAAATTGCTTCATCAGGTCTAATTCAAATACTTCAATTTAAAAGTTGTAGCTTCATTAAAGCTATTTTATTAAGAATATGATCCATGATTGGTGAAGCTGTTCCTGGTGTTATACTTTTAAACTTTTCAGTTTGGCTACACATTGACCTACTGGGGCCCATTTTTTTTTTTTTTTTTGTGGGTTGCATTCATTTATAACAAAGGTACTTGCAGGTCATGCTATACCCTAGGTGGAGGAATGCCCCAATCTCTATTTTACAAATTCATTCTAATGGTATGCTTCAGCAATGGATGCATGAACTTTTAACATCTGATATTAATCCCCTCCTTAACTTCAATAACGGTAGCAGTTTATCTGAAGAAGGACCTGAAAGGTCTGTCTCCGAACAATTTCAAGTGTTGTTAACTGAAATGGAATCTAAATCTAAATTTCATTTCTTTAAAAAATTGCAATGGCAGTGACTGACTTTTGAAGCATATTTAACATTAAAGGTAGTTCCAAAATGGCTCATTGTTGTAAAGATGCCGATATACAGTGAACAATATCTTGATCTGCTAGTAAATGGCAACTCCTTATAGCTTAGTATGGATTATATGATATTAATGAATCATTTCTTTACTTCACCTGAGAAACAAATGAAAGCAGATAATATGGATTTACAAAATAAAATTGCAGCGCATCACTGTTTCTCTATGAATCATAAGGATGTGGAAGGCATGCTAGAACATGTACATACCTTTTAATTAAGACTTATTACCACAAAACAAAGGAAAATTCGTAGAGATGTGCAAGGCTTTCAAAAAGGAGCTGTACTTATCTGGCCTAAAACAGAGGAGCTGCAGTTGTGTCTATGGAAAGCACAAATTAGGATACTTATGTAAATAATCAGCAAGTAGAAATGAATACACCTCAAATGGCATCCGAACAATTTAATCTAGTAATAGTAGACAAGTAATAGTGTACAAGACACCAGTCATTAATGCACATCAGATAACAGCACTGGATTCCCTGGATTTCGGTCAAGCCTATAAAATCATCCACTTCCATTGAAACAATGTGGCAACAGAGATTGAGAAAAACAAGAAGAAGTAAAGGGAAGGCACTCCAGGTACCAAATGTGTAGCAAGAACAGATGCTAGAAGAGGTCAACTTACAAGATATTGTTTTTAATTTATCATCCTATGTGCTTAATGAGACAGAACAAGCTGTACAAAACAAAGATATTACTTTTGTACCATCTTTGTTTGGAAATTGAAATGACTGTCTCATAGATTTATGACTATTTACTCATTCATTAAATGTAAAATTATTTCCTTCTCCACATGTATATCTGAATGATTGTAAAAGGACTAGTACCTTTGTTCCAAATAATCACCCTTTGATTTGTGCATGTCAACAAGCATGTGAATTGGATATAAGGGAGAGATTTATGAATAAAACTAAAAAGGTCTATAACTTAACATCTAGAGAAACCGAGGCTTTAGATTCACTTATATTCAATAATGATATTATAATTAAAAATGAAGGCATGGGGGAGAACTTGTCATAATGGCAATGAGGTCTTGAATAAATCAGCTGTTGGGAAAATTATCAACAAGATAAATAGTGAGGTGTATTCACTGTATCTTGAAGAGCTCTTGTCTTTGAAACATATGAATTATTTTCATGGCTCTCATCCAAAAAATCCTATGTTCTATAGTCTTCCGGAAATACATAAGAATATAGAATCTCCACTGAGACAAAGCTGAAGAATATTTTATTGTTGTATAAAAGATAGTTTTGATTTGTTGGAACATTTATATAATTGATCTGTAAAGGAACATCTGATGGACTTTATTACGATAATTCTGGGTATTGATTATTTACTGTGATTCCAAAATAATTTAGTATAAACTCTGTGAGAATGTTTTTAAGCACTAATTCTGATTTAAGTAATGCAGAAATTCATTTGATGTGTGAGTTACTGGATTTGTTTTTGCTAACAATGTTTTTATGTATGATGAATTAAGCTATTTTACAGAAAAAGGGTGTGATGGACACGCCAGTAGCAAGTTATACTAACTTAGTTTTATCCCAATGGGAAAATAATTTTATATTTTCACAAACAAATTTATTTCTAGATAGGATTCTTTTTTACAAACAGTTTAGGGATGACATTTTTTTTACTGTGGGAAGGTGATGTCTTAGATTTTACTTTATTTACTGATTTTTTAACTAATACTTTAGATTTTTTTAACATTTGAATAATCGGTTTCTACAGAAGAAATACATTTTTAGAATGTCACCTTAATTAAGATAAGAACTGGAGAATTAGCTATTACAGTGTTTAAAAAAGATGTGACCAAAACACATTTTTACATAGAGATAGCATGCACCCATCCTTTATGTTACCTAATGTCTGTAAGAGCCAGATGGTAAGGATAGCTAGATTGAATACGGATGAAGAAATCATGCATAATCAATTAACTGAGATTAAGGAACAATTTTTACATAGGGGATATCATAATGAAGAGATCAAAAGACAATATCAATTATTTAAAGAAAAAGGAAATAATTGAGCCCGACCAGCATTTGCATGTGATAGGGGAATAAAAGAAGAAAAAGTAAGAATGCTAATCTTCTTCTTTCGGCTTTTCTCTGTTAGGGGTCACCACAGCGGTTCAGCTATCCGCTCATGATTGGCAGTGGAGCTTTTACAGTGTTGAGTTGCCAGCCTGGCACCCAACCTTAACCGTATTAAATTTATACATACATATAATGCTCATTTCAAGGCAATACAGGAGATTACAAAAACTGGTTTATTTTTGAAGGCTTAAACAATACTGTCTTAAGAGTGTCTGGATGCACCATAATTTGGACATAGAAATACATTGAGTTTAAAAAAAGTTATGTTATAAAGAAGAGTAGAAAAAACAAATTTAATTAAAAGAGGCACATTTCTTTGTTTAACTGTGCCTTTTGTAAATATATAAAACAGGAATAGTGGATAGTTTTATACACCCAGTGAGTAGAAAAAGATATTTAGTAAAAGGGACTGCAACCTGTAATACGGAAAACAAGATATGGGCTGTATCTGTATGGGCTGTGAGGCTTCCTATGTGGGTAAAACTAACTGCAGACTAAAGGACACACAATGCAATGACATATCTGGTATAAGGAGACAAGTTCAAACCAATGCCTTATTTAAACAATGGCACTCTTTCTATCTTTATGAGCATTGATATGGAATACAGGAGATGATTTAATAACTAAATCAGAAAATTTGGAATACAAGTAGATTAATGAATTACATGCTTGTGTATTACCTGGTCTAAATGAAGCAGTGCATTTAAAACCTATTTTGAAAATTTTACAACAGAAGTACAAATAATGATATTTCTTTAAGTCTGAATGTGATGTCATCTAAACATGTGACCCCCCCCAAAAAACTTTTAAATTGTACAATTTGAATTTGTTTGTATTAGACCTGATGAAGCAGTTTGTGAAAGCTTTTTAGTTTGTCTTTCATTAAAGCTATTTTATTAAGAATATGATCCGTGTTTGGTGAAGCCGTTCTTGGTGTTACATTTTTGTAGGTTTGAGGTTTGGCTACACGTTTACCTGCTGGAACTTTGATTTTTGTGGGTTACGTTTTTAAATAATGCTATTGTATGTAGCGATTTTAATCTTCTTCTTCTATGTCTTTTATAGTATAGCAGATTTCTGATTGATGTGCTGTCCATGTGTAGGGCATGTCCATGCCAATGTTTTCACACTTCATCTCTGAAATGCAGCTTTGTTTCCTGTTTTTGTAATTGCATTTCCTGGTGTTTTTAAATTCAGAACTGCAGTTACTTGCATTCATTTCACATCCTCAAGCAATATAAAAACATCTTGGATAATGTACGAGTCACTGTGTTGTTAATGGATAAAAAGGGGCTTCAAAGTGAACACCAAAATCAGCTAACTTTGTCTAAGGTACTGTTGGTGCTGTTTGTGAATCAAAAGCTGCATAGAAAGTAACATACACATCAGGATCACCTGTTTTAGGAAGTGCATTTTTTTCATAACATTTTTTCTCAGTTTTACTTTGAGTGATCTTGAAACAACAAATAAAGCCACAAAAAATTGTACCTCAAGGAATAGCAGGCTCACAAGTAATTAAGTCCTTTCATCTCAATTGTTTGATTATGTGTTCTCCTGGTATTCCTTGAGGTGTTTCTTGTTTTAATTTAACAATTTTTAAACTTCTGTATTTTTTTTATTGTGTCCACCTTTAGTGAATCTGTAAGAATGAGGAGGCTGTAGCTTTACTTTTTCATAGCTACAACTGGTCAGATCTCTTTTTTGTCTAACCACCATGTACATTTCAGAATGCAAATAAGCTTTCATTGTATAATACATGTTATTGATGGTTAAATATGTTTCTTTAATCTTACCTTTAAGTATGCATTGACTACCCTTCCATTAAGACAGTTAGGCAAAAAGCTGGTGACAGCCCTGTCTGTCCCATAGGGTCTGAAGGAGTGGAAAGTGTTACATGCTTTACTATGGGAGATTCTAGATAGGGTCATTAAATGAAAGTTCATTGACAATGCAGATCACTACAACGCCCAAAGTCAGGAAAGCCTCAAGAATGCACATCTTGTTTAGAATAAGCACATTACAAATTGTCAATCTCACTTTGTAGTAATTCTTAGGTATAAATTTAGGAGGTTTTTTGATTTTACTCTGCTTAAAAATGCATTGGGGATAGCAGAATCTCTGTTCAACATGCAATTCCATACTAGCAGAACCAGTGGAAGCCATGGCGAAGCACACATCTGCCTCTGTGTGTATGCGCAATGAATGTTCGTTAACAGACACTAACTACAAAGTCAGTTATTAAGTAAATTTGTTTTTTATTAAATTTGGTGTGCCATAATTGATGCAGAATGATATGTATTATGTGAGCCTTTCTTGCATCAAAAAGACTATACAGCATACTTTCATATCATTCACCCAATATTTACAATGGTTAGGCCAAAGCCATCTCTAGTGTCATTTAATCTTTTAAGTGTCTTTGACAATTCCCTTATTTTGCCACAGAGGGAGTGATGAATCTAAGTTGCTCCCTAACTTATCACAGTGCGTGTGCACCAAATCACTGAATCACCAATGCAAGACCAAACAAGCTACAATGTTAATCATATGGGCTTCGAGATCTTGCAAGTATTTTTAAGTTTAGTTTACATATAGGTGCGATTTTACTTCCACAGTGTGATATAATTTGCTCTCATATTATCACACATTGTTTAACGTATCTATGCCTTTCATGTATACCAGTATTTTTTCTAGTGTCTATGCTATATAGTATATAAAGAATTAAATTGTCTTGCAGGCTAATCAACATAAAAAGTAAACATTGTATTTTTGCAATGTTAGTTCATTTGCAAAATGTAGCTTTTAAAGGATATATATGCAGGTCACAAAACTGCTAAATGCTTGGAACTACTTCATAACCTTTAATTCCTTCTCATTATTTGCAGCTTAAAAAAAATATGTCATATTATCTTCATAATCTCTGGGTGCATCGCCTCATTTCTGCCTACTCCAGACTTGCATATTACCTCTGGGGAACATAACACCTACTTAAAACATGAAATCTTTTAAGCATCTTGAGCCCATCATCGACAACACATTTTGAATGACTACCGTATCACGTCCATCATTACAAAACCTAAACAAAGTTATGGTAAGTTATATAGGGCCAAAGATTTTAGGACTGTCTACCGCACAGCATCTACAACCTATGTTTTCTTGTTACTCGGCCTCCTGTGCGCCTCACAACTACCACACATGCATTTGAGGTAGTGTTACTGGCATGCTGTACATTGTCACTCTCACCACAATGAAGCCTTAAACAAGCTTACCAGAATTCCTAAACTGCTTGAAGCAACAACCTTACCAGAATGTCTCAAACTGCCTGAAATTCACCAGCCATCAATGTCTGGTGATGGCTGATATACTCCAGTAAACGACAATTATTACCAAAGACTCAGTGATTTGGCATAACCTCCTCCAGGTATTGTTCCACTAATGCTCCTTTACTACAAGTCAATCCATCAACCTGCAAAAAAAGAAAGCCAGCCTATAGAGTCAGCTAGTAAAGCAGTAGACTAAACCTACTGTTAACATAAGACAATTTGCTTCCAAACAGAGCTTTTGTATGACAATCAAGTCACACATACACAGTTGTAATTCTATAACTGTGGAGTTATTTGACATCTAAATGTTCACAAGACTACCCTTTCAGGTCTATATATCCTTTTGTATTGAACATCCACCTGACCTCCTATTAACTATTCCCACTTCCTTAGTTCTTTCTGTCTCACGTATTGTTTTTTCTTCTGGATTTCTGTTATTAATTTATTTATTGCTGACTCACTGAATGTAATTTCTGCAACTGTCAAACCTTTGAAATACTTTCCCAGAAAATGATGCTCAGCAAACCTAAAACCAAGCTTTTTGCATTGGGCAATCCCACTGTACCCTAAACATGGAGGGAAGGCCCACACATTCCTTTAATTTGTGTATACTAAATCCACTGTTACATAATTGTAGAGGAAGAACAAAGTTGGTTTAGGTGAACGTAAAATTTAGGTGAAACTGTTTGGAGGTTTGGGACTTGCAGAACTGTCAGATTCCCCTATATTCACTCTCTTCCTTCCTCTTACCGACCCAATTTCTGCCTCTATTATTCTCATAACTTTCTCTGAGTACTCCTCCCACCCTCCTCTTATCCCCTCCTACTTTTCTGCATAGGAGCACAGGGAAATAATTTCCTGGAGATTGTTAATCACCAGAAACCTGGTAACTGTTTATAGGTGCCAGCTTGGAATTTATGCTTATATTTTGCTCCTGGCATTTGAAGGAACAGGGAGCATTGATTTCTGATTGTTTCTGGTTTGGCAGTCAGTATCATTGTTGGACTTTATGATTGATCTGGTTCCTATTAAAGGCATCTACCAGGAAAATGGTACAGCGAGCTTGCAGACCCCTGCATCATCAAGGATGTTGATCACCAAAGAGCCTGTGGTCTGCTTCCCATCTTGGGGTTGGTGCTACTGTTTTACTTCTGGTGAGAGAAGAAGCAGAGCAGCATTGTATCCCAGCAGCATGAAACTGTGGTGAGACCAGCACTAGTAGTAGTCAGGCAGTAGCCAGTCAGATGACACCCCTTTTGTTAGCATTCTTGACAAAGCTAATTCTTTCTTTTCAGTAAGTATTGCTTGATGTGCTTCTAACTTCAAAATATCTGCCTAAATACCTCATCTATAAATAATCAAGATCTACTTATTGGTTTCCCTCAACTGTTTGGCAGTGCCCTGTACAGATGCAGGCACCCTGAATTGACATTTTTCCTGTAAAAGCACCCTTGAAATTTCACTAGTACCTAGCTGCACACAAGGCAACTAGTTTCCAGTGACAAGCACTGCCCCCGGAGTTGCAAATCAGATGCTCCTGACATTGCTTTATATTCTGGCATTTCAACTATCTAATCAATAAAATAGGGTCTGTTGCCATGTATATGAACTTTCACACTATCTCTGTTACCATCTTGGTGAATAGGTAGTCTGAAGCAATGTAGAAATTGCCTCATGTTTACTAAAAAACAACTAATTCTCAAACAAACTAATAAGGTATGTGAGAGATGTTTTACACAATGTCACTGGAGGCAAAGCTCTCACATAAAATCACTACTGATGTCAATCAGGTTGTCAGCAGTGCACATGCTGCACTCATCACACACAGTCCAAAGCAGACACATAGACCCACAAATGCTGAGGCACTTAAATTTAACCTTCCTAAACTCTAAAGATGACCTAGACAAAGTATGCATAACAAATGCCCTCAGTAGCCCCGAATGCACTCTTTCAAAACAAGAACCACATTAACACATATAGCCACATCTCAAAAAGTCTCCACTTCTAGCCCATAAGACTTCTTGTAGCCCTTTTCCTGATGGATGCCTTTAACAGAAACCACCACACAATCCAACATCCTGGTCATTGGAGACTGCATTGTGAGACGCACTGATGTTCCCCTTACCATTTCTAAAGAGAAAGTCGCAGTCAGTTTCTGATCAGGGGCCAGGATTCACCACTTTATGTATGCACTCAGGTCACTGGACTACAAGTACCAATATGACTCAGTCATAGTCCATGTGTGTGTAAATGACCTGAAACATACCACCCTACACTATATGAAGACAGACATCATGGAGCTCTCAGAATATGTGCCCCAGGCTGGTATGAGCCTAGCACTGAGCAGCATTTTACCTTCTCTGAGGATGATGCCACAATACAAACTGAAAATGACTGACTCTTATAATTGGCTTAGTTTCTGGTGTCATTCTAAGGGGGGGGGGGGGCAATATTTGTCAGCATAGAGGAAGATGGTCAACAGACCATGCTGCTTTGCCAGGGATGGTCTGCACCTCTCCTCTCTAGGCTTTTAAATTTTAGCTAAAACATTGTTCTTCCCTATAGGGCGTTTTTTAGGAAATGCGAAACTGAATGTACTTCCAACATAGCAAATCAAAGCCAAGAAAAATTAAAGGTGTTAGTGCTCAATGCTAGGAGTTTAAACAAGAAACACCACTCTCCTACAAATTCTCCTCTCCTTTGAAAATGCTCATGTCTGTGCAGTCCCTGAGACATGGTTTAAAGCCATGGAGAGTGCACCATCAGTGCAAGGTTATAATGCCTTCCAAACATTCAGACCAGCTACACACAAGAGGAACAAAAGGTGGAGGTGTTTCGATTTACATAAAAAAAAATATTCGTCAAGGCTGGTAATGCACTTGAGCTTCTCCACATTCAAATCACCATAGGCAATATCCCATACCATCTCCGTGCAAGCTGCAGGTCCCCTTCTATGTCTTAACCCTGAAATGTTCAGAAACTACTCTAAGGGTAACTTTCTACTGTTGAGTGATAACCTGGTAAAATTTCAACCTCCTTTAACCATGAGAACACTGCTGCCTATGTGAAACTCTTCACATAAACCCTAAACAAGCATATTACTAGCTTCATAGAAGCATCTGTACCCACCAGGAAGAAGTACAGAACTAACTCAAAAAAGCCCCCCTAAGGGATTAATAACATCAATACATTTTATAAGAGAAGATACAAAATCATGGCAAATCTGGAGTTGTAGCACCCAGTAGGATAAAAGTACTCTCACCAAACTAAACAAATAACTTAGAGATCTAATAGAGCCTACTAAATCCATTTCTGAGGTAAATTTGGCCTCCCAGGCCAAAGCCACTAAAGCCAAACACAAAGTATTCTTTAGCTGTGTCCACAACCTCAAAAGCAATACACAATTGTATGTGGAGCTCGTTGTTTATGGAGCTACCTCTTCTGAGCCAGAAGATATAGCAAACCTACTGGCCAACAAATTCAGCTCTAACGTTACTCCTCTCTCCTTCTATCTCCCCTCAGGAAATAATATCAGATATAGCTCCCCCTACTATCACTAGGGAACAGGTCTTCAGTGCTGTCTCTAAGGTCAAGAACACTGCATCAATAGGCACAGGCAGCATCCCAGGATGTCTTCTACACAGTATGAAGCCTGACCTATCAGGGCCTCTGGAATTCATATTTAACTGTAGCCTCCAAACAGGTTTCACTGTTCATGAAAGGAGAACAGCAACATTCACTCCTCTGCTCAAAAGTGACCCATCTACTGACCCTGGAAAATAGAGACCCACAAGTCTCACTATTCTCACATGCAAAACCATGGAAAGAATTATCATGGAAATGATGAATAATGGTGTAGGAAACCTTCAGACACTGGACCCAACCCAATTTGGTTCTGTCAAGGGCAGGTCATGCCTACTCAGCCTGTTGGACTTCTTCGAGAAGGTCACCAAAGCAATGGATGAAGGTAAATGGTTCACACTGCCTACCTTGACCTTGCCAAGGCATTTGACACAACACCCCTCTCAAGAATTGTTGACAAACTCAAGATGTTAGGTATAAACCCTTACATTACCCAGTGGATAGCCAGCTGACTAACAGACAGGACTCAGGAAGTTAGAATTGGGGAGTCCACTTCTGCAAAGTGGACAGTCACAAGCAGCATCCTTCTTGGATCGGTCCTGGAACTCTTCCTTTTGGCATTCACTTCTCTGAAGTCAAGGCTAATGTCAAGGGCCTCTGGCTGACTAAATTTGCAAATTATTGTGAATTAGGGGTAATCATAGAATCCTTCACTGACACAAATATTTTCCAGAAAGGACTGACACAGACAAATAACTTGTGTCAGAGCCATGGACTAAAATTAAATGCTAAGAAATGCATAATAGTATTTTTCAGGAAGTCATGCACTCCTGTGTTATATTGACAACACACCCCTAAAAGCTGACTCAGTAATCAGGGACTAGGGATCACACACAGACATTAATTTAGATTTTGGTCATCATGTGTCGACAGTAATGAGAAAATCATTCTGTGTTGTGCAACTTATAAACAAACATATGACATCTAGGTCCAAAAAGGTCATTGTTGCACTGTATCAGACACTCATCCAACCTATCACTGAGTACTATGCCCCCTTTGCTATCTACCTAACCAGGCCCTTCCAACAACTGGAACTTTCATTGAGGTTTCTCACTAAAATATGGGACATTTATTTATTTATTTATTGACATTTGTTAACTGGGTTTGTCCAACTGGGCTTGTGGCCCATTTTCAGTGGAGACCCGAGGAAAAAAGCTCCAGTAATACATTTTAAAACAAGTACAATTTTAAACAATATTGATATAATAGCAGTTATAGCAAAACAATTCACATATATGTTGGGTTACATGCATAAAGTTAAAGTTGCATTAAAAAGAAGCTAAGTAACAATTTTACATTGATATAGTTCAAAAGGTCAATAATAAACATTTTTTGTTTGTATAAAATTGTGCAAATGCATAGTAGACACATTGGAGAGAGAGGTGTAATGAGGTACTAAGTATGGTCCTTTTGGGGGTACATAAAGGGAAGGAAGACTAGGTAGGGTCATGGCAAGTGCAGGTTCTGGAATTGATAAAATAAGCTTTTAGTTCACTTTTTAAAGTGTGAGGTGTGGGAGATTGAACGTAAGTCAAGGGGAAGTTTGTTCCAAGCATGGGCAAGGGAGTGTTTGTAGAGTAGTTTGCCTATTGACATAAGTAACATGTTCTATGCAGACCACCTCAAGGCCCAAGCCCTGTATTCTCTCTACTGCAGGCTATTGAGGGGGATCTATGCCTGGCATACAAGGCATTGCCAGACCCCACTCTGATGCACCTCCTGCATATCCACAAAACAAACAGCACCATGATTAGCCTTCTAAAGACTGAAATGTTGCCCTGTGATATAAGTAGGACCTGTTGGAGACACAGTATGTATCCCACAGACTACCCCTTCTCTGAAACAGGCTTCCCATCCATGTGAAGCAGAGTTCCTCCCTAACCCAGTTCAAGTTTAACTTGGACAACTGGATGGGACACAGGTAACCTGTAAATAGTAAAGCTTCCAGACATCTGCTTACACTTATCAAGGGTATGAGAACTTGTCAGAGATTTGGGAGGCATTGTTAGCCTGGTACATTCCTATGAATCTATACTCCCTATCCCATTCTGTCACACCCACTGCACTTCTGCATCAATCTTCTTTCCATACAACTTATAAGATAACTACAATAGTTGACCCGATGTTCTTCAACACTGCTTTTAGTACATCCAGTATCTTCCAGCATGGATATGCACCATATTTACAACTGCTGTTTGCTACTAATATGCATCATGTAAACCTATTCCACTGGCATTGGGCATGCTTTGTATATCTGCATTCTGCTTCCACTTACGAAGCAGAATAAAAAGTTTACTGTTGAGGCATTTGGTGTTCCTGTACATGTCAGTGTCATTTAGCTGTATCTGTGTTCAGAGTACAGAGTAGGTTATTACATTACTGTTCTAATATGAGTACTACATTACTCTTCTTGTTTTTGCTTTGTTCGGGATCTATTTTAGTACTTCTACCATTAACTGCTCCTAGCAATAACTTAGTAACTCACTGTCATCATTTACAGATGCATATACTTAAAATTGGTAGTAAGTTAAAAAAAGTTGTTTTTTTTGCCTCCTCTGCACCAGCCACTGGGGGGTGCTCTTCCTCCACTCTCTGATCTCTAAATATACTGCCACTGAGGGTGCACTATCTTGTAGAAAGCATATTTAAAGATAAAGTCTGTATATTCAAGATTCTCACACTCAAATACACAATCGTTCAGCTGTGAGCAACTGATTCAAGGGTAGCTTGAGCATGACCAAATAAAAGACAACGGATCATGTTTCATTAATGATGCAGCAAACATCAAGGTACAGCTGTTACTGTAAACACTGTCTACGTTTAGTTCAACTGTTGCTTGCCTACTGGTAACACTTGTCTTCATTGTTACAGCCTTCTGTGTACATTCCTGTACATTCAATGTTTTCTAAGTATGTAATCATGCTTGTTCTGTGTATTTTGTTAGTATGTCTTGTACATTGGGACTACTTCTTTGCAGGCTTCCATTGTAAATAAATTATACCCATTTGAAGCTCTTGTCAGCAAAAATAAATAAAATAATTACAGCATACTTGAAAGACAGATTATATTATATAATTAAGTGAAAGCTTCTTACCTCTTTACAAAATGTTAGTGACATCAAGGCCAAAGGATAAAGGCAAGAGAGAAGAACAAGAACAGAAAAAGAAACTGCAAACAAAGGAGAACCCATTAAGCAAAAAGTAGAAAAGGTGTGAAAACAGAATGCAAGAAATATTATTGTTGAAGCAGTCTATAAAAGAAACCTGCATTTGATTGCTGTACCATGCTTTACAGGCAGCCTGACATCATTCCATAGACATTCACTAGTAGTATCAGTTTTCAATTCCTTTTTTCAGGAAACATTTTTAAGTTAAAAGTTTACTAATTGTAGCTCCTCTATTTGCAATGCATGTGACAAAAATTACAAGGAAACAATAAAGGCTCGTGTTTATAGCATATAGTGTATCAGAGCACATTTAACATATAATGAGATCACAGAGTAACCTGACTTTTATGTTTAAACTACAGCTGTGTAAGTAAACTTACCATAACAGTATATGTTCCAATAGATCACTTTTGAGGTAGCATAAACTATCTGAGTTATATTTTGCAAGAGATATGGCCATCTGGCCAGCTTTTCAAAGTTTAAAAGCACCCTCCACATGCTCTAACTCTTAGGAGCTTGAGCAGAACCCCCAAAAATGCAGTTAGAGTGCCAAAAGCTTCAGAGTTTTCTTACCCCAAGAAGGGAGGCATAAGCCCTTTAAGGAAAAAATGAGAGGAAATGAAAAAATAAGAATAACACACAAGGGTCTATACAGCCACAACCTGACAATATAAAACAGCTTAAAAAAGGGGGCTGAAAGGAGAGAACAGCTAGTGCAATAGTGATCTAATATAACATTTTCCTTTATAAGTTTACTTACACAACTGTACTATGTTCACCATTAGATTGCTGTTGCACTAGTCTAAGTTATTTGGGCAAACTACCATACCTTAGAAACAAAAGGGGAGGAGGAAGAAAATTAAAATTCAGGAGCCCATGCAGAAGGATCCTAGCAAACTCTCTTCTAGACCTGGAAAAGTTATCCAGTTTGTAATGGTTTGTAAAAGTATGTACAGAGGATGAGGCTGCTGCCTCTAGAATACTCCTAGAGTCCACCCTTTTTTTTCCAGAAAGCCACTGAAGAAGCCAAACCCTAGTGGAATGAGCCCTAACCCTGACCAAAAGTGGCTTGTTATGGTAAGAATAATACAATTAAATAATATGACAACCATATAGAAATTGTTTCCTTCGACACTGGTTTCCCTTTCCTTTTACCTTCATAGGAGACAAACTACTGATCAGCTTTTCTGAAGTACTGAGTTTTGTCTATTTAGTATTTGAGCTGCATATGGCATGCAAAATATGAATACATTTCATACGTTGGTACTAGGCTACCAGCCCTAGGGCCTATACAAGCCTAGCCTTAACAATTCCCTGGCTATTTCTTCCCACAATATTTACTTCCCTGGACCCCTGTCAAGCAGAGTGACTGATTTGATCCCCGGGATAAATTTCCTATCTCCCATCCAGTCATTTAGGTTCCTTTTGAAAAGGGCCAAGGAGCTGCTCTGCTTGACATGTATGGGCAGTCTATTCCAGAGTATGGGGAGTCTCTGGGTCAGGAACCTATCCCTCCAGCATGTTTTGTTAATTGTGATGACAAGGTTTAGGTCCCTGGAGCATGTGGCTCTGATGGATTGGGATTTCTTTAAGTATAGCATGTACAACAGCTCTGGGTATGGCATGGCTTTGTATGTTAAGCAGAGATCGCCTTTGAGTAGACGATATGTGACAGAGTATAGCTGGAGTTTTTTAGTTGGTCAGCATAGGGCATCTGCTTTAGGCCTGTGATTCCTTTAGTGAGGTGTTTCTGTGGCCTTTACAGTTATTGCAGATGTCTTGTGAGGTACATACCAAATGGGGTGTTGTACTCTATGATGGGTCTAATGAGGGATGAGTACAGTGGGACAATTACCTCCTTTTTTCTGGATGAAAAGTCCTTAGTGATGAGGTGTGCCATGTAGAAAGATTTCCTGACTGTTGTGGTGATGTGGTTATCGACGGTGAGACCACTGTCCACCTGTGTTCCTAAGTCTCTTATCACACTTTCAGTGTTTAGTGTACTGCCATCTATGTGGTAATTCATGGGTACATGTTTTTTCCCAAAGGGGATAACTATACACTTCTTGGCATTGAGCTTGAGCCCATGGCTCTGGCACCAAGCATCTGTTTGTTAGGCCCTTTTGTAGAATATCCACATCATCTGGGGATTCAATAATGGCTCCCAGTTTACAGTCATCTGCGAACTCAGTGTTGGCCTGTAATTCAGAGAAGTAGATGCCAAACAAGGGCGGTCCCAGGACTGGATCCTGAGGTACTACACTTATCATTTGTCTGGAGTTAGATTTGGAGTTGGATACTTTTACAGTGTGGGTTCTGTCAGTAAGTCAGTTGGCATCCCATCGAGTGACATAGGGATTTATGCCCAGCTTAGTAAGCTTATCTATGATTTCAGAGTGGGGGATGGTGTCGAAGACCTTGGCAAGGTCCAGATAGGCTGTGTGGACTGCCTTACCCTTATCCACGACTCTGGAGACTGATTTGAAGAAGTCAATCAGGTTCAGGAGACACGATCACCCCTTCACGAACCCAAACTGGGTGGGGTCCAGTGTTTGAAGGTTGCCAATGTCTTTGCTTATAAGTTCCATGATAATACGTTCCGTTGCCTTGCAGGTCAGGCTTGTCAGCTTGACTCCAAATCCAGCTCCAGACAAGTGACAAGTTGAGTATCTCAGGGTTCAGTCCTGGGACCGCTCTTGTTTGGCATCTACTTCTCTGAAGTACAGGCCAACATTAAGGGACTCTGGCTAACAAAGTTCGCAGATGAATGCAAACTGGGAGCCATTATTGAATCCTCAAATGATGTGGATATTCTACAAAAGGGCCTAACAGAAACAGATGCTTGGTGCCGGAGCCATGGGCTTAAACTCAATGCCAAGAAATGTATAGTTTTCCCCTTTGGGAAAAAACATGTATCCGTGAATTACCACATAGGTGGCAGTACACTAAACACCGATAGTGTGATAACAGACTTAGGGATACAGAGGGACAGTGGTCTCACCTTCGATAACCACATCGCCACAACAGTCAAGAAATCCTTCTATGTGTCACACCTCATTACTAAGGGCTTTTCATCCAGAAAAAAGGAGGTCATTAGACCCATTATAGAATACAACGTCCCATTTGGTATGTACCTCTTAAGATATCCGCAACAGCTGGAAAGGCTGCAGAAATACCTCACTAAAAGAATCACAGGCCTAAAGCAGATGCCCTATGCTGACTATCCAAAAAAACTCTACCTATACTCTGTCACATATCGTCTACTCAGAGGCAATCTCTGCTTAACATACAAGGCCATGTCAAACCCAGAGCTATTGAACATGCTACACAAAGAAATTCCAATCCCTCAGAGACACACGCTCCAGGGTTCTAAACCTTGTCATCACAATGAACAAAACATGCTGGAGGGATAGGTTCCTGACCCAGAGACTCCCCAGATTCTGGAATAGACTGCCCATAGGTTCATAGGTAGGTACTAGGCTATCTGACCGAGGGCATTTATAAGCCTAGCCAGAGTGTGTCGGCTTTCACCACCCCATTGATTAATTATTTATTTATTTTACATTTGTTGACTGGGCTAGTCTAACTGGATACATGTCCATTTTCAGTAGAGGCCCCGGGAGAAAATCTCCAGGAAAAACATATATATATATATATATATATATATATCTATATATATATATATATATATATATATATATAAACATATAAAATATGACATTCAAAATTAGAAAAATGACATTAACAGATTGTTAGATCCTAAAGTTAACACTTTTCAAAAACAGTAGAAAAAAGTCAAACATGGCAAATAGTAGTCATAACTCACAATATTAGTAAATAGTTAAGAAGGTTAGTCTATAGTGAGATATATGAAACAGGGTAATGGATAAATATATTATGGTTTTGAGAGTAACAGATAGTTTAAGGGTAGACAGTTAGTCAGGGTTGGTACAAGAACATAACCAGTGGTTAGTGAAGAAAAGTCTTAGGTTAGCTTTAAATAGTGGGAGAGAGGTCTGGGTAGTTAGGTCATGTGGTAATAGATTCCATATTTTACCAACTGAGTTAGAGAATAGAGAGTCACCAGCTGAGTTTTTTGATAGGGTAGTGTGAATCAGCATTTTGTTTGAGGAGCGTAGATTCTTCAGGTTTTTGTATGGCATTATGAGGGTGGAAAGAATTGGGGTGTTATTGGGTTGATGTAGGGCTTTGTGAGCTATTATAAGTTGGTTAAGTTGTAGTTGGTGGGGGAGTCAAGCCAACCTAGTTGTTTTAGGTTCTGACAGTAATGAGTCCTATATGGAGAGTTGCTGGCAAATCTGGCTATATTGTTATAAGATTTAGAAAGTTTGTTGAGGTTGTTTTTGGAAAGATTGGTATATATGGGGGAAGCATATAATAGGGTAGAGATTAAGTGGGTTCTAGCTATTGTGGTTCTGGCTTCTAGAGTAAGGAAAGGTTTGATTCTATATAGTGATCCAAGTTTTCTGTAAGTAGACTTTATTGTAGTATTTATGTGTGTGTCAAAATTTAGGTGGTTATCAATAGTAATTCCTAGGAGTTTGGTGGTGGGGTCTGGAGAAATGAGGGTACCGTTGCTGGATATGAGTGTGAAATAAAGAGGGGTAGACAAGTGGGAGGGTGTGAAGAGCAGAAGTTTAGTTTTTTTGGGTTAAGGAGAAGACAGTGGTTAGAGAACCATTCTTCTATTGTGCTGAAAGCTTTTTGTGTGAGAGAATGAAGTTCGGTGTGGGATATGCCTGAACAGATGATAGTAGAATCATCTGCATATTGAATGCAGGTAGAGGGTGGAGTAGAAAGATGAAGGTCATTTATGAAAATGGAAAACAGTAGAGGACCTAATATGGAGCCCTGGGGGACACCTAGGGATGTGGGAAGGAGGTCTGAAAGATGGTTTTGCCAGAGGACTGCCTGTTGTCTATTTTTGAGGTAGGATGTAAACCAGTTCATAGCAGGAATGTCAAGAGAGAGAGGGACTTCAATAGGTGGAGGAGAAGTTGGTGATTAACCATGTCGAAGGCTTTTGATAGGTCAACAAAGAAAGCAGAGGTAAGGATATTTTTATTGCGATTTTTGTTGATACAGTTAGTAAAGGATAATAAGGCTGTGGTGGTACTATGAAATGGTCGGAAACCATGCTGACAGTTAGCTAGGAGATTATGAAGGAGTAGTTGGTTTAGTAATTGTTTGTGGATACACTTCTCCATTATTTTAGCAAGAGGGGAGAGTAGGGCTATGGGGCGAAAGTTGGAGAACTCAGTGGAGTTTACACCTTTGTGAAGAGGAATAATGTATGAGGTTTTCCAGATTGATGGTATAGTGCCTTCCTTTATGGTTCTATTGATTAATATGGCGATGGGGTAGGCAATAGCTTTGGCTCCTATTTGGAGGAATTCTGCTGGTAGTTTGTCAGCCGGGGGGGTAGTAGGTTTTAATTTTTGGAGTAGGGAACAGATATAAGAAGTGGGTATAGGTTCCAAGTGGAATAATGGGGGAGGAGTGGAGTTAGGAATGGGGAGTTTAGAGGTGTCAGGGGTTAAATGGTTATCTAGATTTAGTATAGAGGTAGTAAAGAAAGAGTTAAAGTCATTTGCTGTTTGTGTTGGGCAATCAGGGTTAGAGCCTAATGGATTAGGTGTGGCTGTTTTGCCTGGGGACAGAAGTGTGTTAATAGTTGTCCAAAATTTTTATGGTTGTTTAAGGGATGATTGTTGTAATTGGATGTAAAAGTTCTTTTTATCCTGTAGGATAGCTTTTTTTTGTTACGTTTCTTAGTTGTCTAAAGGTTTGGTGATCGGAACTATTCTTTGTGGAATGCCATTTTGCCCAAGATTTATTTCTGCTATGGATTAGTTTCCTAGTATGATATGAGAGCCATTGAGCTGGTTTGGTTTTGATTCTTATAGAGCGAATTGGGGCATGATGGTCCAGGATTGCTAGGAAAGTGTTACTGAAGTGATTAACTACTTCATTTATAGGGAGAGATTTAAGAGGTGACCAGTTACATTGCTTAAGATCGGTTTGGAACAGATTGGGGTCAAAATGTTTTTTGGATTGAGTCGTTCTAATAGAAATTGGGATAGTAAGCTTTGTTTTATGTCTGATAATATATATTAGAGAGTGGTCACTGAGGTCGTCTGGGAGGGTTCCTGTTGTATATTTTTGATGTGGGCTATTTGTTAGTATCCAATCCAGGATGCTTTCTTTATTATTAAGTTTATTTTTTCTGGTAGGGGTGTTTATAGCTTGTGAGTAACCATACAGGTTGATAAGGGTGGATGGGTTAGTGTGGGTACATAAATTCCAATCTATGTTAAAGTCACCTAGGATTATGGTTTCCTGTGGGAGGTATGAAGAAAGCCAGTTTAGTATGTCTTCTAGTATACTTTGATTTTTACCTGGGGGAAGATGGGCGCAGATGATGTTTAATGATTTGTTGGAGTTAAGCTGTAGTCTGGAAATAATTATTTCTGCATTATTATCTGAGGGTAGTGGGTAGGAGGAAGAGGACTAGTAGTAAATGGCAATGGTAAGGCATAGCTAAGGAGTGTGTAGTGGGTGATTGGAGGGGTAGGACTTAAGAGCAGAGGTGAAATTATAGGAAGGTGTAGTCAAGTGTTGGTGGGAGGAGTTCTATTCCTGAGGGGAGTTAAGATGAAGTGTGTATGGTTATTGATTGAGGTGGGTGTGGTTAGGGATGGATTATATGATTGCGTTATTCTATAGGGGGTGTGGTTATGGGTGTATAAGTGTAGGTAGACTGGGGGTGGGTGAGATTTGGGGGTAGGGTAGGGGAGCGGAGTGAGCCCGCAGGGCGAACGGAGCGGGTAGAGACACCAGAGTAGTTTGTCAGGATGACAATCAGTAAGGAGAGGAAATATGCAGGTAAGTCTGCGAGTAAATAGAGTATGAAGAAATGTTGAGGTGCTGGCAGTGGTATGTGTGTATGGGGAGTAAAGAGTGAATTGAAGATAAATTAGTTCAAGGGGAGATAAAAAACAGTCAGTCCAGAGAAAGTTGGAGAGGGAGTTAGGTAGATAGGGGAGAGCAAATGAGAGAGGATATATATACAGGGGCTAATATAGAGGCGCCACCTAGTGGTTGGTCTCTAAACTACAATTAAATAGATCTCCCAAGAGTGTGTCAGGCCAGGGAGGGAGGGGAGAGGAGAAGACTACTTCGATATAAAGAAGGTCTAGGCCAAAGGTACACTTAAATTAGAGAGAAAAAAGATTAGGGGGAGGGGGTTGGCTGCTGGCTGACCTAATTGAGAGGCTTACCTAACTGGCAATAACTATATCACTTTAATTGTATTACAGGTTGCATAGAAGTTATAGCAAGACATACTTTGACTGTCTCAATCAGAGTGTGGTCTCCCAAGGAGCTGGAGAGTTAACTCCTAAAGACTGAGTAGCTTTCTTGGGCGTCCAGCTGGGTATATACAGGTCAGCAGGTAGGGAGGTATAGGAACAGAAGGCTGGTACAGGCAGAGAGAGAGACAAAAGAGAAAGTAAGGAAAAATAAAATGATTGTTAGCTATAGAGCATGTAGACAAAATTAACAAGACAGTACATTATATATTACAGCAGGAATTCACAGTATTTTTATTCACTTTTTATATCAGTATATGTCAGGTAGTTACTAGTACAAAAGGGCCTGATCATTTGTCAAGCAGAGCCAATGAAGTGATCCCAGGGGTGTATTTTCTGTTACCCATCCACTCGTCAAGGTTTCTCTTGAAGAGTGTTAGTGAGGGGCTCTGCCTAATGTATTTTGAAATTTTGTTCCAAAGCATGGGGAGTCTCTGTGACAGTAATCTATCCCTCCATCCTGTTCTATTTTTTGTTTTGGTGAGGTTTAGCTCACTACAGTATGCGGCTTGCAGTGACTTGGATTTCTTTAGGTGGAGCATGTCCATCACTTCTGAGTTGGACATGGCTTTGTAAGTCAGGCAGAGATCACCTCTGTGTAAGCGATATGCCACTTAGTACAGCCAGAGTTTTTTCAGTCGGGCTGCATAGGACATATATTTGAGGGCAGTAATCCTCTTGGTGAGGTACTTTTGTGGTCTCTCCAGCTGCTGAAAGTGTCTTGTGAGGTACATCCCAAATGAGGTATTGTATCTATGTTGAGTCTGATGAGTGACGAGTAGAGGGGCACTATAACCTCTTTATTTCTAGATGTAAACCCTTTAGTAATTAGATGGGCCACATAGAAGGCTTTCCTAACTACTTTGGCAATATGATTGTCAAAGGAGGGATTACTATCTACCTGGGTCCCCAGATCTTATTACCTCTTCTATATTAAGGGGGCTGCCACCTATGTGGTAATTCGTGAATGTTTTTGTTTTTCCCAAACGGGATGACTATGCATTTTTTGGCATTTAGCTTGAGGCCATTACTTTGACACCAGGTGTCCATCTCAGTAAGGCCCTTTTGGAGGATGTCTGTGTCAGCTGGAGAGTCAATTATGGCTCGCAGTTTGCAGCCATCGGTGAACTTGGTTAGCCATAGTCTTCCTGTGTTTGCCTGTACCTCTGAGACGTATATGCTGAACAGTAGGGGTCCCAGGACTGAGCCTTGCGGGACACCACTTGTGATTGGTTTAAAGTCGGACCTGGAGCCCATCATTCTTACCGTGGGAGTTCTGTCTGTAAGCCAGTTGGCCACCCACCTCGTGATGTAGGGGTTTATGTTCAGGCTAGTCAGTCTTTCTGTAATACCCGAGTGGGGAATGGTGTCAAAAGCCTTGGCAAGATCAAGGTAGGCTGTGTGAACAACCTTTCCCTCGTCTATGGCCTTGGTGACTGTCTCGAAGAAGTCAACCAGGTTTAGTAGGCATGATCTGCCCTTAACAAAGCTGAACTGGGTCAGGTCAAGTGTTTGGAGGTTCTCAATGACTTTGTTAATGAGTTCCATGATGATGCGCTCCATAGCTTTGCAGACCAGGCTAGTCAGGCTTATGGGGCGATAGTTACCAGGGTCAGTTGTGGCCCCTCCTTTGTGGAGTGGAATAACCATTGCTGTGTGCCATTCTATGGGCACATAGCCTGTGGAGAGGCTGAGGTTGAACAGGGTGTTTAGGTGGTGGGTTAGTTCGTTCTGTAGTTCATGCAAGACGCAGCCTGGGACACCATCTGGCCCCATTGATGCTGTGTTTTTGGCTTTTGAAAGGGCTATTTTCACCTGTGCGTCTGTGATTTCCGGGACACTACACTTTTCTGGTATTGTTGTGGGCCCTTTTGGGGGTGAGAGGGGGGTGAAGTTTGCACTGAATCTATCTGCCAGGATGTTGGCAATATCAGTAGGTTCAGTATATTTTGTGGTATTTTGCACTAGTTCAGTGCATATCTGCAAGTTGCCACTTAGATTCTTAACATAGCTTAGATTCTTAACATAGTTAAAGAAGGCTTTGTGGTTATCTTTACATGCCATACATGTCAAGCAGAGCGCCTCTTTGGCCCTCTTCAAAAGGAACCTTGATGATTGGATGGGAGATAGGATATTCACCCTGGGGATGAAGTCAGTCACCCTGCTAGACAGAGGTACAGAGAAGTAAGTACTGTGGGAAGAAATAGCCAGGGAATTGTTATGGCTAGGCTTGTATAGGCCCTAGGTCCAATAGCCTAGTACCAACCTATGAAACTATGAAGAAGGGAGATCCACTACTGCCTGGGCCAAAAGGGCATTACAACCACAAGTCTTTGGGGAGTCCTTCTGGACCTTTAGAAGAACCCTGGATATCAGTGGGAAAGGTGGAAAGCACAGATAAACATTCTCATCCATGGCAATAAGAAGGCATCTATCATCCAGCTCTGATTGCAAAAAATCTTGGAACAGAATTTCTTTGTCTGTTTTGGCAGAAGGCAATCAGATCTATTTGATGTGTTCCACACAGCTGGATCAATTCTTGAAGACCCCAGGCTGAAGTTTCCATTCGTGAGGGTCAGTTCTGGTCCTGCTTAGCTTGTTTTACTCTGATGGAATGTATAAATCCTGTAGAGTGAACTTAGCTAAGTTGCTACCTCCCAGGCTATCACAGCAAGTTTGCAAATGGGGCTAAGGTCTGGTATGCCCCCTTCTACTAAGAAACAGAGGGAAACTCTTTTTCTTTTCTTATCAGAAGAGGTAACAGCCACAGTGGAATGAAAAATTAGTTCCCTGGCAAAACCCAGCAAGTTTTCCTTGTCCATAGAAGTAGAGACAGTAGAAATCATATTTTTTTCTAACTGTCTCTAGGTGCTACATCAGAGGGACCAAAGGAAATCAATGAGTGGTTCATGGAGTCAAGTCTGGCCACAGAGTCACCTATTTACAGCTCAGGCAAAGAAGAAGCAGACCTGACGTCCAAAGTAGCCCTCTAAGCCAGGAGGTGTAGCCTGAAAGAGTCATTAAGTCTCAAGATGACCTAATACAAGTTCTGAGGTAAAAGCACACTGAAAGTCCCCAAAAGTACCAAACCTGGCACCTACCAAACACAATTGCAATATATTGTATGTGAAAAGTTTAAAAAACAGAGTAAAACACAAAATGCTCATTTAATCATTCACTGAGATAAAATCCCCTGCCACAACAAAACAGTCCATTAAAGTAAGTATCCTATCCTATCCCAAGACATATACATTTCACAGAAAAAAACACAAGGTTTCCTTAGAAAAATAAGTTAGTGGAAGGGTTTCTCTAGCAGGAAACGTATTTGCCCACCTATGAAGCATCATTAGATGGCTGTTATTTTCATAAAGCCCACAGAAAGAACACACACCAGTGGATAGAGAGCTCTGAAGCTTTTGGTACTCTAACTGCCTTTTATATTAGGCCCGGCTTGAGCTTCTGGCACATACAGCATGTGGAAGGTACCATTAAGATTTGAAAAGCTTGCTGATTGGTCATATACTTGGACAACATATAATACAAATAACTTAGGCTACTGCAGCTGTGATGTAATGTTGAACGTTTTGTCATCTGAGCATCGGCACAGCCAGTGTCATTTACATATGTCTGCTGTTATTGTACTTATTCTAAAATGATCACAGATTTTGCTCTTTAAAATTCAGTGATGATATTCAGTTTCCAAAAGATATCTACTGCCAGAGTCTTTGAACGTTTTTTCAAAAACCACAGAAATAAACTTCTATTGTAATTCTTGTACTAAATAATGCCCTAAGTTATGGATCTGATAATTATTTATAACATAGTTCTGAAGGGAATGAAAAAGCATGTCGGCATGAAACCACATTAAAAGAAAAAGAAAAAAGACATTAGAGCTGAGCTTAATGAAAACGTAGTCAAACAACAGCTTTTGCTATGTGGTCCTGATCCACCAAGTTCAAGAATGTGTAGTGCAAGCTACACAGAGCAGAATGTTTGGCTATTCTACATATAATGAAGACCAAGGTTCTTCTGGCATAGTGTCACACTTTGTATTGTCATATCGGAATCATCCTACCCCCTCCCTACTGTAATCTCACAGCTGCTGCAGCACAGTTTGATGACCCGGACAACACATCAATTTTTAGCACTCTCCCATTGTTTATAAGCAATTCATGTAATCATTTAGTGGCACCTCATGAATTGTCATACTATCTTTTTTAAAGGCACTAGGGAGGTATTATATAGCAATCACATAACTTGCTTTTACCTTTAAAAGAAGTTAGTGGTTTACAAATGATCACTATCACAGCTACTTCAATGGCAGCTTATGAACAGAATATAATATAATGTAATACAATACAATATTGCATAAAATAATATAATATAAACAGTGAGGTTTCAGTCAAATGAGTTTTCAGTCAAGTAGGGTTTCAGTTAAATTATTTCAACCATTTGAATTTCAGTCAATTGCAGTTCTATCAAGTGATAGTAAACAGACCACTATATCACTGCAGGTATATAATATAAATCATGCCAAAAAGTTTAAATGCATTACAGAGTCAGTATCCAAGACACACAAAGTCAATCCAAACTAGTAAAAAGAAACTCTGCTGACATTGTCAATACCAGCTTGTGGGAAGGCAGGGTACAAAACTGGGGATTCAGGACTGCCAGAAAGCAAAATCTTTAAATTCAGATTTCTCATTCAGATCGAGACACCTGGGTGCCCTGCATGGCTGTGGATTTGTTATGTAGTAGGAAGAAAGCGAAAGAAACTCACTCATCCATTCTTCAACATTACAAATTCGAAGCTATGATAAGAGACGTATAGTCACTCCTGTTATTTATCCACCTTTCACTAGGTTTCATCATTTTGACATTTAGAGTATTGGCTAAAAACATACTGCATCTACACCAGTCTCTAGTGTTACCGATGCTTTGTTTTGAATTGACAGTCAGATTCTCCTAGTCTGTACAGGTCTTATGTTAGTGGCTAACTGCCAGATGATATAAAATACTGACGTATGCATCTATGCAAGTATATACATATACCATTATATGGCTACCAATCAGAAGCATGAGAACTGGAACAGCAGTTCCCAACCCTCTGAAATTTTAAATGCCATTCTACCAAAACCAGTGACTTGCAAAACTCATTGTTAGATATTTAAAATATTTATGGATGGGCCCCTCCCTTATGCGTAAATCAACAACTAGTGGGGAGGTACCACTAACAAACCTACTATCTATGTATTATACAGTACACATATAGATATGGTCAACTAAACAGATGCCGACAAAATACAATATCAATAAAGTTACATGATAGTGTTTATTTGTTATTATTTCATGTTTTTAATATATTGCACATTATTATTTGTGATAAAAAGTGGGAATGAATGAGTAGTATGTACGAGTGATTTTATTAAGCACTGAGCACTTTAACTGAATGAGTACACTTAATTGACAGATTAATTAAATGTTTTGATTAGTTGGACTTATGTATATAACCCAGCATGAAATTAATGAATGTGTTCTGATGAAGTCTATTTGTAGTAGATGAAAGCGCTTAACATGGTATGAAGTGTTTCGTTTGTTAAATAAAGAAGTGTTCATTCTATATTCAACATTGGTGCTTTTCGTGAATCCTGACACCCAGTACAGCAAACAGAGTTTTTAGTTTAAAATACAATATCTGCAAAAGCCAGTGCACCCACATACGTCTGTCTGTGTATATACAACTATATATATATATATATATATATATATATTTTTTTTTTTTGGGTTGTTTTATTTATATATATATATATATATATATATATATATATATATATATATATATTTATAGGTTTGCTATCAAAATGTTGTGGGTAAAAAAAAATCCCGTTCGGAACACCGACAAAAAAACCCCAAAACTAAAAATATACAGTAAATCACAATGTCGAATCTGCTGAACGAATTCAGCAAATTTGACATTATCGCCAAACAGATCACGTGATGTCTGTATAGGAGCTCAGGTAAATGAAACTCCTACACCTCACATCACATTTTTGCAGGGCGGTATGCACCCCTGCACCCCCCCCGCTAACTATATATTCCAACTCTGACATTGCACTACAGCAAGGAAAGGGATGTATTTCCCAAACCGCACTGTACCACAATCTCTGTGCAGTACTTTGAGTTCATATCAGTGAGTGCACTGTGTGATAAGAACCTTCGAACATGGAGATGCTCAGCAACATGGAAAATCGAACATCCATCTTTCAATTTTCTGTCTGTGGAACATCTCTGTTCATCATTTTGATAGTAAACATATATATATATATTTATTTATTTTTTTTTTTCTAACTCCAAGATTGATCTATCTTGGAGAAGGGGGACTTTTCTGAGGTACAGCTATTTTGACCTCTGTATATAATCGTCCAATCATATTTAAACTTTTGAAGTCACAAAAGATACATTTATCTTTCTTGAACTTTCCACAGGGACCATGATTATCATCAGCAGCAAAAGCAGCATCTTTTTATCATACTGATTTATAGCAAGTTGAATTAAGACTCAGTTTTCAACTTTCAGAACTCAAAGCTCTTGCTGTTTATGCAATAGCCTTTGTACAGCTAGGCCTTGTAAAGGATATTTAACTTTTTTATTTTCAAAGAGCAAAGCCTTGGCATTTAGGGTTCAGTCTTATTTAAAATAAATACTAATCTAGAATCATGACAAAAGTCCTATTTTGACCTTATCTTGACTCTTCTCCAGAAACAGGCTGCAAATCTTCTTTAGAGGTTAGCAGAGAGGACTAAGGCTTTGTGTTGCTGACAAGCTTCAACAAGCATTTATCTACTTGGTGACTCTGACATTGCTTTACCAGACAATCCTCTTGTGTTATTCCTGCTTGTTTACCTGGTTAACTTAAAATAACAAACAGCCTGCACTGGTCTCTTCTGATAATCTTCCAATGGCAGTCTGAAAGCCCTCGTTGACATATACAGTACTTTCCTCTGCATTCTTACCTACCAGCTCTGTCTCTCTGATGATCATTAATAATCAACCCCTTTTTTTCTACATGGGGTTGGGATATAACTGACTCTCTGGTGAATATGATTTATCACAGCTGCAGTGTGCTTTTTATGTCCGTAAACAATCAGAGTTGTAGACAGGTCATTTGGTGTCATGTGCAGATCCCCAAACAGGGAACCCCCTCAACTCAAAGTTAAGGAGAAAAAAAGAGGCTATTTGTTCATCTGTGCATATAACACTCTTCATGTATTCTTCCTACTTGTGCCTACAGTTCAGGTTCTTTAATTGAAAGATGCCCTCTGACAAGCACTGCTAACTTCAAATCAATCATAATTCTCTTTAGTAAGAAGTCAGAGACCCACAATCCCAGTTGATAACTTCTGTGATTGTGCAGCTTTAACTGCATTCAATAAAAGGATAATAGCAACAATCTGAAAATCTAATTAAATGTACATTTCTGTACCTTTTTACGAACTTATCTGGCTAGCCCCCAGTGCACATTTAACTCAGTACTATATAGATTGGCAGTCAGGTGAAGAAAAAATTGTGAAGGCCACAAAATGCTGATGCACTTTAGTTTATAAATTCCACATATTCTTTTACCGTTTTCTTTCAGAGAGCAACTGCTTTGCCAAACCTCAAACCTCTCCACTCTGTTTGTGGCCATTCAGTGAGGAGCAGCACAGACCCCTGACAGCATCCACAGACTAGTAAATCAAGTTTTAAGGCAACTGTGCAGCTCCAGACAAGACTTGTTTTAATTTCCTGCCAGTCTTTAAGTTCCTGGTCACCAATGTTTTGGAGACAAGTTGTTGTTAAAGCATGAGCACTTCTCATGGCTGTAATTTACTATAAAACGTGGGAAGACTATGGCTCACCAAGTTCGCAGACGACTGCAAACTGGGCGCCATAATCAACTCTCCAGCTGACACAAACATCCTTCAAAAAGGTCTCACAGAGACAGATAACTGGTGCCAGCGCCATGGTTTAAAGCTAAATGCCAAAAAATGTATAGTCATACCCTTTGGCAAAAACAATGTGCCCACAAATTACCACATAGGCGGAAACCCATTAAGTACAGTGAAAGTTATTAGGGACCTGGGGACCCAAGTTGATAGCAATCTCTCCTTTGAAAACCACATTGCCAAAGTGGTTAGAAAGACCTTCTACATAGCCCACCTCATCACGAAGGGTTTCACATCTAGATCAAGAGAGGTAATCGTGCCCCTTTATTCATCCCTCATCAGGCCCATCATAGAATACAATGCCCCTTTTGGGATGTACCTTACCTGACACCTGCAGCAATTAGAAAGACCCCAAAAGTATCTCACCAAGAGGATCAAGGGTCTCAAACAGATGCCATATGCTGCTCGGTTAAAAAAACTCCAGCTCTACTCAGTTGCATACCGCCTACTTCGAGGCGATCTATGCCTGACATACAAAGCTATGTCAAATCCAGAATTAATGGACATGCTCCACCTCAGTAAATCTAAATCCCTTAGAGCCACATGCTCGAGGGACTTGAACCTCCGCACATAAATAAATAGAACTTGCTGGAGGGACAGGTTCATAACCCAGAGGCTCTCTTTGCTCTGGAATAGAATTCCAGTTCATGTGAGGCAGAGCACCTCACTGAATCTCTTCAAGAAGAATCTCGATAGGTGGATGGGGGATAGTAGGTTTGCCCCAGGGATTACTCCCATGTCACTATTAGACAGAGGCACAGTAAACTAAACCTTAAAAAGGGCACAGTATACTCAAATCAAGGGGTGGCGTAAGCCATACAGAATCGGGCTAGGCTTATAATTGCCCCAGGGCAGATAGCCTAGTATGAACCTATGAACCTAAAATGAAAAAAAAAATAGGTTCCTATTTTGCTATGCTTCAGAACCTACATCCCAACTTACAGAATCACAGATCGTACCCCGTGAGAGCTTACACCCAGGGCAGCTGCCCCCTTCTTCCCACCTGATGATACACCAACACTATTTAAAGCACAGTTTAAAATGGTTGTCAGTTATTATACTTGTTTCACATTGCCCTAAAGTGCTCCTTGTCAACTTTTCTAACACACACAGGGATTATATGTTGTTCTTAGCACTGCAGAGCTGTGCTCCTTATTACATGCCGTATACATGCCTTCCAATTACATTAATCTTCTGTTAGCATTACAGTGCCTATATTAATACAGCACTCGGTATGATCTCGATGTTAAATTTATTGCTATATATGTCATACCTATTTATATCTTATGAATTATTATATGGAGCTATCACGTTGACCTCATAGAGAGCATCTCAGTTAAGAAATGTCGATGAATACATTCTAAACTTGCTAACATTACAAGATTTTGGCAAAGTGAAAGACAGTTCTAAAACTTTATTTTCAATATTTTTGCCATAGAGCTAAACAAATACTTATTTTTATCTTTTTTAAAGAAAGAAAAGAATTAAAAATTGTTTATCTTCCTCTAATAATGATTTCTCAGCAGAAAAGGGAAAGTTTCCAGATTTCAGAATGTTATCTTTGACTTAGTTCAAAGAAATGACAGCTGTAGTGCCCATGGACTCTGTCAAAAGAAATTAAGATGCAAGATTCAATTCAAGCTATGGAAAATTGCCTCCGTAGATTGTAGGTTATATTGTCATTACATCAGTTTTCTACCCTGGGTAACAAATTCATAACTACATAAATAAATACATTTTCATTTTAAAATATGGAAAATTGTTAATGTTTTACATTACAGACAAAAAAATGCTGGTGACTTTCTTGTCCTTCTTTCTTGCAGATCTTTTTAAAAAACATTTCTGTTTTATGATCATTTATTTCAGAAACCAGAGATGGAAAAATACATTTTAGAGCTAATGTGGAACTAACTTTTATTTTTAGCACCCCAATGCCACAGGAACAAGCCCAATGACTCTTCTTCCTGCACCTCTATCTGCACTCAGTGGGTGAGAACCCTAAAGCCAAGCGGGATTACCTACCCAGTAATCCCCCATGAGCTCATCTGCTCATGGTCAGAGTCTGGTAGTAGGGAGCAGTTCAGCTTTCCCTATCTCATGGCACAGCACCCCTTCCCCTTGTGGTGACTCTTCCAAGCTTTGCTGTAGCTGTCCTCTAAGTGGAAGCAAGTCTTCATATGCTGAATTCCCCTTGGTATACTCTGTGACATGCATGTGGCACTGTGGGCCCAGGAGACACTCAGTTTTTCCACCAGGTGTCACACATGTGATTAAGCAGAACTGCCTCCTTCCCTCCCTACAGCAGAGACCACTCGCACCCATTCTACTATCAGCATCTCCTACAGGACTCGGTGCTGCTATTCAAACTCTGGTCCCTACAATGTAGGTGGGGCTTTATTCCTCTATACCACAGAGTTGGACAGTATAGAACTAAATGCTGAGACGGAGACATGATTATAGGTCATTATGCTGGGGCCCGACAATGACATCCTAAACATTTAAGTCAGAGATATATTAGAAATGTTAGAAGCAAACATTCATTAAACTAAAATGAAACACACAATTTTGGCAATTTTTGATAGTGTTTGGAAAAACATTAAGAATATGCATCTGAAACCACACCTCAGAATGAACATTGCTCCATGATTATTTGCTGGTGGGTGGTTTGTCAGGTTATGTGTGAAATCCCATTATAAAGGGCAGTAGCAGAATCACCAACAAAGTAATGATGAAGGGCCTCATACATGTGACCTTCTGGATGGGAATGGCAGTTCACTGGTTAGCCTCAGGTATTGTGTGTTGAAAATGAACATGTTTCTTTGTCAGAGGAAATTAGAACAGTGACATCTCTCTTTTCTGACAGAACTAAGTGGTGATGAAGCAGTCAAAAATCAATATCATTCCAGGACATGCCTGTGGTGATGACATTTTCAGTTACATCCAGTGGTGAGGTCAGTTTTGGCCATACCATTTTTACAAAGTTATCTAAAAAGATGGAAGCCTTACCACAATGTAAACATACATGAAATGGGTTGGCTGTTGACATACCAGCTACTTGTTACACAGCCCAAGATAAGATAGGCAGCCTTGTCTGGCAGTTAGTGAAGAGTAACAAGGCTCTGTGCTGTTAACAAGTGGCATTGTGTAATCAAGGGTGCAAAATTTGATTTTTTCCACTTCCCTTTGTCTCGTGAGTGGCTCTGCACAAGCCAGTCAACCAGATAGTGTTCTTGGTCACCCTTGAAAAGGGACACTTGTGTCGAGTGGACTTATCCTATTAACAAATGAATAAAACATTTAAAAAATATACTGTTGACAAAAGGAGGGGGTGGAGTCCAAATTTCACTATGCTAGACTTACAAGAGAGAAATAGAAATCTGTAACATATCTTGATGAAAAAGAGATGTAATTTTGTAGCTTACTAACCTTCTCTTCTAAATCTTTGATCTGCCTCTTCTGAATATCAGTTTTGTCTTCTAGATCTCTAATTCTCTGCAAAGGTAAAATATGAATACTTATTAAACAAATATGCATTAACGTGAGTATATTGATAATGTTGAGGAAAACTAATAAATGCCTACAATGTAATAATAACTAATGTATATAAAAACAGTTACTGCAAAGCACGATTTAGTGAACTGTAGATTAAGTTATTTTCTGCATGGATCACCATCCCTTACCTGGTGTGCCTGTTGCAGCAGCTCCATTCTTTCCTGGAGTATTTGGCAATCATATTCCCTGCTCTTCCTCAACATCTGCCGCCTTAGCTTTTCAACAGCTGTGCTCAGCTCTTCTTTCTGTTTCTCATTCAGTGATTCTCCAAACTTGATCACAGTGTCCTGTTGTAATGTGTTATAGAGGGTGGCTTCCAGCTCCTGGATTCTCTAGGAAGTGCAGTGCACATCAGCATGTTAGTAAAATATCAATAAGCTTCATACGTCTGTAAGTATAACTATGTCAAGCATCATCACAAGGTCAAAAAGGTTATTTGTTGTTTCTTGTAAACCCTCTGTAACCACAAGCACCGTTAAATATCAAATTTGCTGCAGAAAAGGTTATAGAATGAAGGGCCAGCTTTTGTACACATTTTATCATGTCTATCTGTATCTTATTAAGATAGCACCTTAAAAGTGTTCCATTTGTATACCACATTTGAAGTTCCTGCTTTGTACTGTACCTTAATTTAAGGTTGTCTTGGCAGATCTGTTTTCTTTTGGCAGTTACTTCTAAGACTTTTCCATACTTTACATAAATCTGACTGTAATAAGTACATTTCATGAAGGCTATTATTGTGCCACATGGCCAAGAGATTGGCAAAGGAAATATTGGAGTACTCTGGGGATGGCAGCCCCCTCACCCCACTTCATTTATCATAAAGGCTGAGGCTGCAAAAAACATTACTGTAGCTTCCTAGAATGAAAAAGTCTAGTCTCAGCAGATATCCACGAGCACCATACTCTCACATAGTTAAGGGTCACCAGGAGGTAAGACAAAAATGTCTACTACCTCAGATTCTTTGAGTAAAAACAATAATGCCATACTAAGTGGTGACTCCACTTTCTGTCATACTGACTCCATACTCACAAGACTGGAGAAAGTCAGGGTTTCAGTCAGTTGTCTTTCTGGTGGCAGGATACATGACATGACAAGCTCTCTAAAGTCCTTCTCGCTGGACAAATAGGAGTACAACTTAGTGGTGGTCCATGTGAGTGTGAGTGACTTTAGGTACACAACCCTGGAGTGCATGCAGGGAGACATGCTGAATCTCACCGTGCATGTGTCCAATAAAGCAACACAATGGTACTGAGTAGAATCCACCCTCTGCCCAAAATGACACATTCATATAAAGAAAGGATGATTGGGTTCAACAACTGGCTTAGTAACTGATGTCATTTTAGGGGAGGTCTAGGATGTGTTACCATGGGATGGGATGACTGACAGTCTAACTTATTTTGCAAAGGATGGCCTGCATCCCTCATTTTATGGCATATTAGCTAAAGCCCATGCTGCCCCCCCCCCCCCCCCCATAGTGCCTTTTTTAGAGAAAGTGATGCTAATGGACATCCCAAAATAGAAAATATAAATGTAGTCATTTACAAACCTAAATCAGACCATAACATGTTGGTTCTTCTCATTGTCAAAAGTCTTAGGGCTATCTTGCAGCTTGAATACAAACATGGCTGAGCAGTTATTGCGACTTGATATCAATGTAAAGATAGCACTTCACTCATACCTGGGTTTTATTTCTACTGTGCATTCAGGCCTGATGGGACCTGTGGTGGCATTTCTACATTTGTCAAGGATCACCTCTCCTCTGGACAGATTCACAGAAACTCAGAAACTGAACTCATTAACTCCAGCTTGCCATAAATGAGAAACTATCAGCTTATAGCATCTTACACAACATTCTCCATGTCCCCTAATGAATATGTATGATTCCCAAACTTACTTGAGAAACCATCTTTTTCCAAAAATACTTTTACAACTAGGAATTCCAAATACCCCCTCAATAAAATTATGCATAGATACCTCCAAAGCTGGGTATGCACAGAGATTATTAGACTTAATAAAAATCCATGGAGCAGATGGTTAACAAACCAGTTAAAGGACAAAATATTCTTGACCTGGTCCAAAATAATACACATACTACATGTACCACCTCTGTAGTTAATCCTCCCTGGATAAGTTTGACCATAAATTTTTAACCTCCTTTGTAAAAATCTTTAAAACCCTTGCAGTCAATAATTCTGAATTCAATAATTTCAAATGGACAAACCTCTTGGAACACTATAATCATCATCATCTTCCGGCTTTTCCCGTTAGGGGTCGCCACAGTGGATCATCTCTTTCCATTTCTTCCTATCCTCTGCATCTTGCTCTGTCACACCAACCACCTGTAAGTCCTCTCTCACCACGTCCATAAACCTTATCTTAGGCCTTCCTCTTTTCCTCTTACCTGGCAGCTCCATCCTTAGCATCTTTTTCCCAATATTCCCATCATCCCTCCTCAGCACATGTCCAAACCAATGCAATCTCGTCTCTCTTGCTTTGTCTTCAAACTGTCCAACATGAGCTGACCCTCTAATATACTGATTCCTAATCCTATCCATCCTAGTCACACCGAGTGCAAATCTTAACATCTTTAACTCTGCCACATC
Organism: Protopterus annectens; assembly: GCF_019279795.1. Taxonomy (NCBI): domain Eukaryota; kingdom Metazoa; phylum Chordata; order Ceratodontiformes; family Protopteridae; genus Protopterus; species Protopterus annectens. The sequence continues at coordinate 1,208,555,494 of NC_056733.1, read as the reverse complement.
CAGCTCTGACTCCTGCCTTTTTGTCAATGCCACTGTCTCCAACCCATATAACATAGCTGGTCTCACTACCCTCTTGTAGACCTTCCCTTTCACTCTTACTAGTATCCGTCTGTCACAAATCACTCCTGACACTCTTCTCCACCCATTCCACCCTGCCTGTACTCTCTTCTTCACCTCTCTTCCACATTCACCATTGCTCTGAACTGTTGATCCCAAGTACTTAAACTTGTCCACCTTTACCAACTCTACTCCCTGCATCCTCACCATTCCTCTACCCTCCCTCTCATTTACACACATATACTGTCTTAGCCCTGCTGACCTTCATTCCTCTGCTGTCTAGATCATATCTCCACCTCTCCAGAGTCTCCTCAACCTGATTCCTACTCTCACTACAGATCACAATGTCATCTGCAAACATCATAGTCCACAGGGCCTCCTGTCTGATCTCATCTGTCAACCTGTCCATCACCACTGCAAATAACAAAGGACTCAGAGCTGATCCTTGATGTAATCCCACCTCCACCTTAAACGGATCTGTCACTCCCACTGCAGTCCTCATCACTTTCACACTACCCTCGTACATATCCTGTACCACTCTTACATACTTCTCTGCCACTCCCGACTTCCTCATACAACACCACAACTCTTCTCTAGGCACCCTGTCATATGCTTTCTCCAAGTCTACAAAGACACAATGCAACTCCTTCTGACCTTCTCTGTATTTCTCCAATAACACTCTCAGAGTAAACATTGTATCTGTAGTGCTCTTTCCTGGCATGAAACCATACTGCTGATCACTAATCATCACCTCCCTTCTTAACCTAGCTTCTACTACTCTTTCCCATAACTTCAAGCTGTGACTGATCAATTTTATCCCTCTGTAGTTACTGCAGCTCTGCACATCACCCTTATTTTTAAAGATAGGTACCAAAACACTTTTTCTCCACTCCTCAGGCATCCTCTAACTTTCCAAAATTTCATTAAACAATCTAGTTAAAAATTCCACTGTCATTTCTCCTAAGTACCTCCATGCTTCCATTGGGATGTCATCTGGGCCAACAGCCTTTCCATTCTTCATCCCCTTCATAGCTGTCCTTACTTCCTCCTTGCTAATATGTTTCACTTCCTGATTCACTATCCCCACATCATCCAACCTTCTCTCTCTCTCATTCTCTTCATGCATCAGCCTCTCAAAATACTCTTTCCATCTACTCAACACACTCTCCTCTCTTGTGAGTACATTTCCCTCACTATCCTTTATCACCCTTACTTGCTGCACATCTTTGCCAGCTCTGTCCCTCTGTCTAGCCAATCGGTACAGGTCCTTTTCTCCCTCTTTAGTGTCCAATCTCTCATACAACTCTCCATATGCCTTATCCTTAGCTTTCGCCACCTCTCTCTTTACCATGCACCTCATCTCCTTATACTCACGTCTACTTTCTTCATCTCTTTGATAATCCCACTTCTTCTTCGCCAGCCTCTTCCTCTGTATACTCTCCTGTACTTCCTCATTCCACCACCAGGTCTCCTTGTCCTCCTTCCTCTGTCCAGATGTCACACCAAGCACCTTTCTAGCAGTCTCCCTTACTAGTTCTGCTGTAGTTACCCAGCTATTCGGTAACTCTCCACTGCCTCCCAGTGCCTGTCTTAACTCTTCCCTAAACTCCACTTCACAATCACCCTTTTTTAACTTTCACCATTTAATCCTTGGCACTGCTTTTACACTCCTCCTCCTCTTCTTGATCACCAACGTCATCCTACAGGCCACCATTCTATGCTGCTTAACTACACTTTCCCCTGCCACCACTTTACAGTCTCCAATCTCCTTCAGACTGGCACTCCTACATAGGATATAATCCACCTGTGTGCATCTTCCTCCACTCTTGTACATCACCCTATGCTCCTCCCTCTTCTTAAAATACGTATTCACCACAGCCATGTCCATCCATTTTGCAAAATCCACAAACATCTGACCTTCTGCATTCCTCTCCTTAACACCATACCTACCCATCACTTCCTCATCCCCTCTGTTCACTTCCCCAACATGCCCATTAAAGTCCGCTCCAATCACTAGTCTCTCACCCTTGGGTACACTCACCACAACTTCATCCAACTCACTCCAAAATTTCTCTTTCTCATCCATCGCACACCCAACTTGTGGAGCATATGCACTAACAACATTCATCATTACACCGTCAATTTCGAGCTTCATAAACATCACTCTGTCAGACACTCTCGTCACGTCTAAAACACTCTTGGCATATTGTTCCTTTAGTATAACCCCTACCCCATTTCTCCTGCCATCCACACCATGATAGAACAATTTGAACCCATTTCCTAATCACCTGGCCTTACTTCCCTTCCATCTGGTCTCTTGCAGGCACAATATATCAACCTTCCTTCTCTCCATCATATCAGCTAGCTCTCTTCCTATACCAGTCATACTGCCAACATTCAAAGTTCCTACCCTCACTGCTACACTCCTAACCTTTTTCCTCTCTTCCTGCCTTCAGGCATGCCCTTGCCCTCCTCTTCTCCTTTGGCCAACAGTAGCCCAATTTCCGCCAGCACCCTGTTGGCTAACAGTACTGGTGGCGGTCGTTGTTAACCCGGGCCTCGACCGATCCGGTATGGAAATATGAAATTTTTGCGCCATAAGTGATGTGGTAGAATTTTTATGCCGGATGCCCTTCCTGACGCAACCCTCCCCATTTATCCGGGCTTGGGACTGGCACAAAGAAATGCACTGGCTTGTACATCCCCAGTGACTGGGTTTCTTGGAACACTATAATGAGCTATCCAAAGTCACTTGTAACATCGCTAAACCTGAAACTGATACAGTTTTTTTTTATATAAAGGAGATATATTTCTTCTAAAGTCAAATATAATCAGAATTTTAAGGATACACCATCACGGAGATTCACCAGCTTAAATAAACTCTATAATAAGAGTAAACAAAACGTCTTAAATATACAACAGATTTAAAATTCCTCATGTTAAAGACTGCATCAAGAATATCAGTAAGGAGGTAACAACTATGGAAGCCAAGGATAATTCCTTTTTATTTACAGTAGGAAGCAAAGTAATAACACCTAGCAGTGTTTTGAACTTAAGCAAATTGGAAACACCCATTTAGACTCAGTAGACATAGAAAGTACAATAGCAAACAATTTTAATAATATTAGAAAGGAACACGTTACTGGAGGTGCTCTCTAAGACTAAAAATACTTCTTCCATGAGGTCTAAAAATTTACCTGGATGCCTAATAAATAGTGCCAGACATGCCCCCATGGCACCCTCCTTAAATTGTTTAACCTGAGCTTAGCAAAATTTATCTCCCATGTTTGACAAACTGAAGTGGTGATGCCCCTATGCAAGGTGGCCCTACCATGGACCTAGGAAACCAGAGACTCATTATCTTGACTAATCTGATTTTCAAGCCATGGAACACATCATACCTAACTTCATAAACTATGATGTCAACAACTTTATCAGGCTAGACCCAATCATTTTGGCTTTGTCAAAGGGAGATCCTCCCAATTTGATTTAGTTAACTTCAAGAAAGTCAGCCAGGCTGTTGACAGTAATTATTCTGTTCACACAGCTTATTTGAATCTGGCCAAAGCACTGGACACTCCCACTCATGCTGGAATTGTTACTAGGCTAAGTGTGTTAGATGTAGATCCATACTTGGTGGGATAGGTATCCAGATGGATAAAAATGAGAACTCACATAGTTAAAGTGGCAGGCCCCTCCTCAGAATGTTTGACTATAAATACAGGTGTACCCCAGGGCTCAATACAGGCATGCCTCCTTTCTGACATTTGCTACTCCTATCTCAAGATCAGGAATCAGGACCTTCACTTAATTAAGTTTGCAGATGACTGCAAAGTGACCATTATTGCCAAATCTCCCTCTGACACCCATATCTATTACAGTAGGAACCAAGCATAATAAACAAGTAGTATAAAGAAAAAGGATTAAAATTAAACGCAAGAAAGTACTGTCATATTTTAAATATTTTCTCTTAATCTGCAATATAGTCAATAATTCTCAAATTCAAAATAATAAGTCAGGTATCTTGTAACCTAGGGTAATAATTCTACTTCTGTTATTTATTTATTTATTTTAATTCTATTTCTGTTGACGACCCTGTAGGAACAGTAGCAATCCTATTTAGCACAAGTTATATCTAAAGGCATACCAGCTGGTCAAAAGAAGTTATTGCCCCTCTGTATGCACCCCTAATTAGACTAACTGAGTATCATGCCCTTTCAGGATGTATGTTTCTAGACATATTAAGCAAATGAAAAGGCCCTGGAGGTTCCTAATTAAGAAGACTGTTGGCCTTAAGTTCCTTAGCTGCCAGAAAAGACTTGAAGTGCTATCCTTTTACTTGGTTTCTTATGGCCTGTTGAGGGCTCATCTATACCTTGCATTCCATGCCATTAGGGACTCCAGCCTCCTCAATCACTTTTGTCTTTTCAAGTCTAGTAGCTCAATTAATGCAAGATCTATGGGCTTAAGTCTCCACTGTCATATAAATAAAACATGCTGAAGAGACAAACTGATTACTAAACACCTACCTCTCCTCTGGAACAAACCACACCTGTAATTTAGACAGAAATGACTCCCTAGCGTCATCCTTCAAATTACACATGTATGACTGGATGAGTACCCATAAATTTACTGTTGGACTGACCTGCTTTGCCTTTCTTGAGAAGTGAGGTACAACATGAGGATGGGTATTGACAATGTAGAAATGGTCTCATGATGGAATTGTCTTGCATTTTCTGTGATCCTGTGATCTTAAGGCATAGGCCCTAATTTAGCTATTTAACAAATGCAGCTGACAAATTTCCCATCTGAAAGTCAACAGTTCAATGTTGTGTGTGCCCTGAATAAAATGTTGTTGGTTATCTATGGTATAGGCAATTACAGATCTTGAATATCTGATTGTTCACTTCCTCACTCTAGCTATCAACATAAGTCGTACTTTCTGTTTAGAGATGATAAACATATACCTGGCAAGTGAAACAGAAAGAATTCAATGGTATTCCTTGAGAAGTGGAATCTGCTATAATATGGATTGCATCCTTCTTCCTCTTCTTTCAGATTTTCTGGTTAGGGGTCACCTCAGCGGAACAGTGGTCCACAGAACGATTGGCAGTGGAGTTTTACAGTGTCGAGTTGCCAGCCCGGTGCCCAACCTTCCACAGAAGGCACACACATGCACACACTCACAACTGGGGCTAATTTAGAGTGTCCAATCCACCTACAGCATGTCTTTGGGATATGGGAGGAAACAAGAGCACCCAGAGAAAACCCATGTAACCACAGAGAGGACATGCAGACTCTGCACAGAAGGCACCCCAGCCAAAAATCAAACCAGAGAACCTCTTGCTGTGAGGCGATGGAATGCATCCTAAGAAACTGAAGAAAATGGCAGTGCTTTTATCAGTTCAGGAAAACATAGCAGCATTTGGTCTCAATGAAAAACATTGTGTCCAGAATGCCAAGCTTATACTGGGAAATATGAGTTAAATCTCTCCAGAGGATGACATACTTTATATAGACACTTCCATATACACAATCTGGGATGACTGCACAATGTCTACATCTGTCTGTTCCTTAAACTCTCTCTGAAGCTGTTGGACCTCCCTTCACTGTCAAAGAAGGCTTCAGGAAGGGAAGCATATAACAAAACTGTGGTAAAACTTTTATGGAAGCACATCGACTGGTCACCTTCCAGTATAACATGTGCTGGTAGATCAAAAAAATTGTGGTGATAAACTTTTGGTGAACTTAGGAAGTCATTTTTTTGTAGGGGGCAAGGCCTCAAACTTGTATATAGCTACTCTAAGGTAAAAAAATCAGTGGAGAAAAGGGAAAACTTCACTATCACTAAAACTTGTTTGGGCATTTTCCCTTGATCTAGCAACAATCAGAAACTGCTGTCAATTGATTGCATGGCAATCAACATTTATAAGTAACAAATATTAAATGCCTAGACTAATCATTCTACTTTTCTGTGCCCTGGACAGAGTTGAACTATACTGAAGAGTTTCTTCTTCTTTTAGCATATGTTAAAGTAGTATAAACAACACTGATTTTAATAAAAGTGTATATGCATTCAGCTAATAAAAGTTTGTATGTATTCAGCTTTTGCTTTTTCCTGTACACGTTGACTATTTTGATTTCTGCTAGCATCCTCTCCCAAACTCAGATTAACTGAATAATACAGCAGTTGTTTACAAAGCTAAGCCATAGTTGTCAGTAGGGTATTTCACCTTTTAATCTTGCTGATTACCCTGGTGTGTTATTCTGTATGCATCTTAAAACTTAAACACACCTTTTCCAGAACTTATTTAAAAGTTGCACAGAAGGTAAAAGTTGGAATGGCCCAGTTTTTCTCAGAATAGTTAGTGCTGTCTTTTAAGTCCACTTCTAGGTAAGGGCGGATTTGGTTATTTATTGTTCTTCAGAGTGTGAGGCCCCCACTTAAACATGGTAATACTTTATGAACCTTAAGAGTTGAACATTTTGTTTGGAGAAGATCCACATAAGAGGAATCAATGGTACGTGAAGTGGGAAAGTTCGACTTGTAATACACTTCCTAAATATTAGTGCACCATAAGATGTGCAATAAAACCATCTCAGTTGATTCAGACAGTAGATATGGCTAATGATGAAGGCACACCTGCAGCAATTTCTTCCAAGGCTTCATGTGTGTGTGTGTGTGTGTGTGTGTGTGTGTGTGTGTGTGTGTGTGTGTGTGTGTGTGTGTGTGTATGTGTGTCTATACACTTGCACATTGTGTTTCTCTTTCTTTTTATGAAGGCTAGTGCATACCCTTTCATTGTCATTAGCAAAGTTCGCAAGGATTACCTGGTGCATAAAAAAGCACATGCTGAATCATTCATGCCTCATCTTAAATTTAAGTTGTTTGTAAGAGCATATACCGATGCTAAGGAGAAGAAACTGTTGAAACATTTATAAATTACCAGAGTTCTCCCTCTCATAAAAAAAAAAAAAAAAAAAAAAATTTTAATTAAAGCCTGAGTGCCACAGTAATACTTAAACCGGTGTTAGGTATAAGGGATCTACAACAGGTGTCCACATTTAAGTAGCTCACAATACACCTTGTCACTGTCACCTGCTCAAAAAAGCCAGTGCTCTAAATGATCTCCCATTTCTGCATATCCCTCCCTACAGCTGATCTTATAATCCACACAACCATACCAGATGCTAAACCTTAAACCTAAATTTCTTTCCCAGTTCCCGGTCTGAGTCCTCAGTCCTTACCCTAAACCTCCACTCCACCTCCCTATCCTGAAAAATCTGCAATCACTCCCTAAACATAAAACTTCAACCCCACTCCCTATACCTAAATTCCTTAATTCACTCCCTAACCGTAAAACTCTACACCCCCAAACTTAAGTTCTCTGATCACTCTCTAAATCTGAAACTCCCTTTTCACTCCCTAACCTTAAAATCCCCCTCCTCTTCCGTAATTCCAAACTCATATTTATTTGACTTCAAAGATGAGCAACTACCTAGCAGAGCTACAAGGAGCTTATGTCCCTGGCTTCAAGACAGTGATTTTCGAGTGCTTGAGACTTGAGTGCCTGTAATGAACCCAATAATAAGCTATTAAGATTGCACAGCCTGTTTGGTGAAAACATTACTTGAAATGCATTTCAGTACTGCACATAAATGGGTGAACAGTCAGAATCTCTCAGGTTATCCTATCACTGAATTAAACAATTGCTTTGTAAGGACATTATACTTGTGGCTGACTACATTCTGTGAACAGCTCACCGTTAATCTCTAGTTAATATAACTTGTTTCAAACAGTATTCTTTAATATTCCTGATTTCTTCAACTTTTCACTGATGAATGAAACACCTTTTAAAGAGAGAAACTGACAGACAACTTGCAGATCTTTGGTGGTACCCCACGATACACAGCAGCAGTTTGGTTTATGGATTGCAGACTTTAGGTGGTACCCATGATACACAGCAGCAGTTCGGTTTATGGACTACAGATTTTAGGTGGTACCCATGATACACAGCAGCAGTTTAGTTTATGGATTGCAGATTTAGGTGGTACCCATGATACACAGCAGCAGTTTGGTTTATGGATTGCAGACTTTAGGTGGTACCTATGATACACAGCAGCAGTTTGGTTTATGGACTACAGACTTTAGGTGGTACCCATGATACACAGCAGCAGTTTAGTTTATGGATTGCAGACTTTAGGTGGTACCCATGATACACAGCAGCAGTTTGGTTTATGGACTACAGACTTTAGGTGGTACCCATGATACACAGCAGCAGTTTGATTTATGGATTTCAGACTTTAGGTGGTACCCATGATACACAGCAGCAGTTTAGTTTACGGATTGCAGACTTTAGGTGGTACCTATGATACACAGCAGCAGTTTGGTTTATAGACTGCAGACTTTAGGTGGCACGAATAAGTACAAACAGAAAGGAGACTATGATATAGTGCCACTGCAATGTCATCTATAAAACGAAATATCTTTAACATGAAACCTTAAGTAATGAGGGCACTCTTTAAAAGTTAAAGCAGACAAGTAATAAGCATGTTGTTCACATCTCTACATCATTGCTAGGAATCTTGCTGAACAAATTGCAATGTTTCCATTAATTCAATGTAGGTGCCCTAGGTTTGGTTTTATTGGCCTAAATGTTCCCATAAGCATATAAAATGTAAAAAGTAAACAGTCATGTGTATTCAAAAACCATATAGCTGAAACAGTGGGATGTATTTAAGGGGTCATTTGCTTATATCCCATGGGCCTCCACTATAGGAGGTTTAAGGTATTACAGTGAAAACTCTAGCTTGTCTAGGTCTTTCTTGTAGTTTTTTACTGAATGGTTTGTCTATGTGACCTTTTTACCTTTTTGCTTGGTAACTGTAGCATCCAACCCTAAGCAATGTTCAGAAAAACACATGAAAAACAATATGATGATACTGTAGTGGCTAACAGAATTTAATAGATAAAACAATGTCCTAGGTCTGACAATCAATTGGTCTGATGAAAAGATTTTAAGGAAGAGACATTATATTTGTTTTACAAAGAATTTTTCAACATAGGCCATATTTTAAACAATGGGACTTAAACTGTTGTGTGTGCGGGGAGAGGGTCAAAAAACAACATGAGCAGAGTGTGACTGATGTTTCTCTAACTGACAGCAGCACAAGAGAGATTTTGCTAAAAACTGTTTTCTGTAAAAATTAACTGTTAACCTTTCTTCATTGTTGTACAACAGTGGAGATGGTATATACACGTTGGGTATGTGGGGGTGGAGGTGGAGATCTTGCTCCCCTGCAAAAACCTCTTTATTGTTCACTGAAACTTGCTTTCATAAAATATTTGATAGCATAGTCTGTTGGAAAAATATGTATTTTATTTTACAGAAGAGGTAGTAAGCTGTACATATATAAAAAAAAAACAGAACTGAAACTTACAATAAATAAAAACTGTACAGAAGCAATTAAGAGATGTAGCAACAACTATGACAGAAATAGGTTCATAGGTTGATAGGCTGGTACTAGGCTATCAGCCCTAGGGCCTATACAAGCCTAGCCAAACAATTCCCCGGATAGTTCTTCCCACAATATTTACCTCCCTGGACCCCTGTCTAGCAGGGCAACTGACGCGGTCCCCGGGGTGAATTTCCTATCTCCCATCCAATCGTCAAAGTTCCTTTTGAAGAGGGCCAAGGAGGCGCTCTGCTTGACATGTACGGGCAGTCTATTCCAGAGTATGGGGAGTCTCTGGGTCAGGAACCTATCCCTCCAGCATGTTTTGCTCATTGTGATGACAAGGTTTAGATCCCTAGAGCATGTGGCTCTGAGGGATTGGGATTTCTTTAAGTGGAGCATGTCCAACAGCTCAGGGTTTGACATGGCCTTGTATGTTAAGCAGAGATTGCCTCTGAATAGACAATATGCCACAGAGTATAGCTGGAGTTTTTTTAGACAGTCAGCATAGGGCATCTGCTTTAGGCCTGTGATTCTTTTAGTGAGGTATTTCTATGGCCTTTCTAGCTGTTGCAGATGGCTTGTGAGGTACATACCAAATGGGGCGCTGTACTCTATAATGGGTCTAATGAGGGATAAGTACAGTGGGACAATGACCTCCTTTTTTCTGGATGAAAAGCCCTTAGTGATGAGGTGTGTCACATAGAAGGATTTCCTGACTGTTGTGGTGATGTGGCTATCGAAGATGAGACCATTGTCCACCTATGTCCCTATGTCTGTCATCACACTTTTGGTGTTTAGTGTACTGCCACTTATGTGGTAATTCATGGGTAGATGTTTTTTCCCAAAGGGGATAACTATACATTTCTTGGCATTGAGCTTGAGCCCATGGTTCTGGCACCAAGCATCTGTTTCTCTAACGCCCTTTTGTAGAATATCCACATCATTTGGGGATTCAATAATGGCTCCCAGTTTGCAGTCATCTGTGAACTTTGTTAGCCAGAGTCCCTTAGTGATGACCTGTACTTCAAAGAAGTAGATGCTAAACAAGAGCGGTCCCAGGACTGAACCCTGAGGTACTCTACTTGTCACCTGTCTGGAGATGGATTTGGAGTCAGCTACTTTTACAGTCTGGGTTCTGTCAGTAAGCCAGTTTGCAGCCCATCCAGTGACGGAGGAATTTATGGCCAGCTTAGTAAGTTTATCTATGATTCCAGAGTGGGGGATGGTGTCAAAGGCCTTGGAGAGGTCCAGATAGGCTGTGTGGACTACCTTACCTTTGTCCACGGCTCTGGAGACTGATTCGAAGAAGTCAATCAGGTTCAGGAGACAAGATCGGCCCTTCACAAACCCAAACTGGATGGGGGTCCAGTGTTTGAAGGTTGCCAATGGTTTTGTTTATAAGTTCCATGATAATGCATTCCATGCTCTTGCAGATCAGGCTCGTCAGACTGATGGGGCGGTAGTTCCCAGGATCCAAGGTGGATCCCCCCTTGTGGCGTGGGATAACTGTAGCTGTGCGCCACTCAGTGGGCACGAAGGTGAGGCTATGATTAAACATGACACTTAGGTGAGGTGCCAGTTCATTTTGTAGTTCATGGAGTACACAGCCCGGGATGTCATCTGGTCTCATGGATGCTGTATTCTTAGCTTTGGAGAATGTGGTTTCTACCTGTGTGGCCGTGATTACCGGAATTTGGAAATATTTTGGTATTGAGATAAGCCCTTTAGGGGGTGAAGGGGGGTGAAATTGGCGCTAAATCGATCTGCCAGGATATTGGCAATATCCTTGGGAATCAGTATATTTAATGCCATTCTATTGTAGCTAGGAGCAGATCTGAGCATTGCCATTTAGATTCTTGACATAACTATAGAATGCCTTGTGGTTGTCTTTGGAATCTTTGGCAATTTTATTTTCATAACTAGCTTTGGAGAATTTTATGAGGGATTTCAGCTTCTTACTGAGGCTGGTAAGGGAGTTTTTTGCATCCTGGGATTTTCCTCTTTTCTGCAACAGTTTCTTCCTTCCTTTGTATAGTTTGTATATGGCAGGGGACCACCAGATTGGCTTCCTTTTTTTGGAGGAGAGCGTCTTGGTTCTATTTGGGATGGCACAATTCATGCCTGAGTGGATGTGCTCGTACAGTGCCTTAGTGTAGGATTCAGCAGTCAAACTTTCAGCTCCCATCTACATGGGTGCCATGAAGTTTGTCACTTCTGACTTAAGTAGCATGAAGTTGTCTTTGGAGAAGTTTTTTTACAAAGGTTTCATTACTGGGGAGTGGGGGGGTGGGATGTGGATGTCAAGGATGATTTGCTTATGGTCAGACCTGACCAATGAGGGGTGACCACTGGTGTGGAGCGTCTATCTCCCATGTTGGTAATGACCAGGTCTAGCATATTGGAGCCCCTGTTGGGAGAATGGATTAGTTGATCCAGGGCATTGGAATTTATGAATTCCAAGAACCGTTGGGAAAAGATGTTGGTATCTGAGTAGTTTTCCCAGTTAATGGCAGGGTAGTTGAAATCACCCAGTATTAGGGTGTTTGATTGTATCTTAATATTTTCCAGTATGTTTAGAAAGGTGTAGTGAGAATCTTGGGGCATGGTGGGGGATCTGTAGCAAGCTATAATTTGGATTGCAGTTTTACATAGTGTTAGTTGCACCTGGAGAATTTCAGATGCATTGTGTTGGGCAACTACCCTGGAGGTGTGACTATCCTTGGTGAATATGGACACTCCGCCACCTTTAGTGTTTCTGTCTTGGTTTGGTGGCCAAAAAGTGGTGAGAGTAGTAGCCTGTTATTGCAGGGGTGCTCTCTGGAGTCTTGAACCAGGTCTCAGTTACTGCACAGATATCGATGGTCTCCATTTTGGTGCCTCGAGAGAGTGCATTTTGAGGTTTAGACTTCTAGCACTGAGTAGCATTACCTTCAGATTTTGCATGCTTGTATTTGTTACGGTGGTGCTTTTGTCCTTTGAACCTTGCCTAAAAATGGCACTATAGGGGTGGCAAGAGCTTTATCCAGTAACCTGAATCCCAGGGGTGACAGGTGCAGACCATCTCTGGCAAAGCATCGTGGTTTGTCGATCATGTCATCCCAGGCAGACAGATACTGGATCCCTTTTGAATGACACCAGAAGCTTAGCCAATTGTTGAAGTCAATCATTTTGTTTTTATACTGTGGTATCATTCTGGGCAAAGGCAGGATGCTACTCAGGGCTAGGGTCATACCTGCCTGGGCCACATGATCTGAGAGCTCTTCCATGTCTCTTTTCATGTAGTCCAGGGAGGTATGTCTCAAGTCATTCACTCCAACATGGACAATGACAGAGTCAGATTTGTACTTGTTGTGGAGTGACTTGAGTGCATTCATTTCCTGCCACCCGACAGGCAGCTGACTGTAATTTTCTCCTTGCTCAGCCTGATGAGTGGGACATCAGTGTGTCTGACTATAGTCACCTATGACTAAAATGTTGGGTACGTTGTCTTGCCTTAGGGGCTGTTGTTGGGTGGCACACTGGTGTTGTGAGCTGTGTGTCACTTTGGCTATGACTGGTGTTTGTTTGCATTTCAGCTTTGGAGGTCTTTGCTGCTTGGTTCATAGGTTGGTACTAGGCTATTGGCCCTAGGGCCTATACAAGCCTAGCCATAACAATTCCTTGGCTATTTCTTCCCACACTATTTACTTCCCTGGACCCCTGTCTAGCAGGGCAACTGACGTGACCCCTGGGGTGAATTTCCTTTCTCCTATCCAATCGTCAAGGTTCCTTTTGAAGAGGGTCAAAGAAGCGCTCTGCTTGACATGTATGGGCAGTCTATTCCAGAGTCTGGGGAGTCTCTGGGTCAGGAACCTATCCCTTCAGCATGTTTTGTTTATTGTGATGACAAGGTTTAGATCCTTGGAGAGTGTGGCTCTGAGGGATTGGGATTTCTTTAAGTGTAGCATGTCCAACAGCTCTGGGTTTGACATGGCCTTGTATGTTAAGCAGAGATTGCCTCTAAGTAGATGATATGTGACAGAGTATAGTTGGAGTTTTTTAAGGCGGTCAGCACAAGGCATCTGCTTTAGGCCTGTGATTCATTTAGTGAGGTATTTATGCGGCCTTTCCAGTTGTTGCAGATGTCTTGAGAGGTACATACCAAATGGGATGTTGTATTCTATAATGGGTCTAATGAGGGATGAGTACAGTGGGAAAATATCCTCCTTTTTTGTGGATGAAAAGCCCTTAGTGATGAGGTGTGCCACATAGAAGGTTTTCCTGACTGTTGTGGTAATGTGGTTATCGAAGGTGAGACCACTGTCCACCTGTGTCCCTAAGTTTCTTATCACACTTTCGGTGTTTAGTGTACTGCCAGCTATGTGGTAATTCATGGGTACATGTTTTTTCCCAAAGGGGATAACTATACATTTCTTGGCATTGAGCTTGAGCCCATGGCTCTGGCACCAAGCATCTTTTTCTGTAAGGCCCTTTTGTAGAGTATCCACATCATTTGAGGATTTAATAATGGCTCCCAGTTTACAGTCATCTGCGAACTTTGTTAGCCAGAGTCCCTTAGTGTTGGCCTGTACTTCAGAGAAGTAGATGCCAAATAAGAGCGGTCCCAGGATTGAGCCCTGAGATACTCCACTTGTCACTTGTCTGGAGCTGGATTTGGAGTCGGCTACTTTTACAGTGTGGGTTCTGTCAGTAAGCCAGTTGGCAACCCATCCAGTGATGTAGGGATTAATGCCCAGCTTAGTAAGTTTATCTATGATTCCAGAGTGAGGGACGATGTCAAAGCCCTTGGCGATGTCCTGATAGGCTCTGTGGACCATCTTACCCTCGTCCACAGCTCTGGAGACTGATTCAAAGAAGTCAATCAGGTTCAGGAGACAAGATCGGCCCTTCATGAACCTAAGCTGGGTGGGGTCCAGTGTTTGAAGGTTGCCAATGTCTTTGTTTATAAGTTCCATGATAATACGTTCCATGGCCTTGTAGATCAGGCTCGTCAGACTGATGGGGCGGTAGTTCCCGGGATCCAAGGTGGATCCCCACTTGTGGATTGGGATAACTGTAGATGTGCGCCACTCAGTGGGCACGAAGCCTGAGGTGAGGCTATGATTGAACATGACACTTAGGTGAGGTGCCAGTTCCTTTTATAGTTCATGTAATACACAGACCGGGATGTCATCTGGTCCCATGGATGCTGTATTCTTAGCTTTGGAGAGTGTGTTTTTTTACCCATGTGGCCATTATTACCAGAATTTGGCAATCTTAAAGTATTGAGATGGGACATTTTAGGGGTGAGAGAGGGGTGAAGCTGGCACTGAATTGATCTGCCAGGATAATGGCAATATCCTTGGAATCAGTATATTTAATGCCATTCTGTTGTAGCTCAGAGCAGATCTGAGCATTGCAATTTAGATTCTTCACATAGTTATAGAATGCCTTGTGGTTGTCATTGGCATCCGTGGCAATTTTATTTTCATAACTAGCTTTGGAGGGGTTATGAGGGATCTCAGCTTCTTACTGAGGCTGGTAAGGAAGTTTTTTTGCATCCTGGGATTTTCCTCTTTTCTGCAACAGTTTCTTCCTTTTGTTGTAAAGATTGTTTACGGCAGGGGACCACCAGATTGGCTTCCTTTTTTTGGAGGAGAGCATCTTGGTTCTATTTGGGATGGCACGATTCATGCATGAGTGGATGTGCTCATACAGTGCCTTAGTGTAGGATTCAGCAGTCAAACTTTCAGTTCCCGTCTGCATGGGTGTCGTGAAGTTTGTCACTTCTGACTTGAGTAGTATGAAGTTGGCTTTGGAGAAGTTTTGTATGGAGGTTTCCTTAATGGGGGGGTGGGGGTGGGATGTGGATGTTAACGGTGATTAGCTTATGGTCAGACCCAACCATAGGAGTCAGGTTAATGTTAAGGGCCTCCGCATATGTGGGTTTAGTGTTGCTATGTATGGGTGTTGATGGTGTAGATTCTGAAGGGCTATGTGTTGCTTGAGGTGTAGTGCATATGTTAACCTTCTCCTCTTGACTGTCTAGCACAATCTTGGCTGGAGAGAGCTTTGCTTCCAGTTTGACTATGTAAGTGCATCTCTCACAGGTTGTAATGTTGGGGGGTAGGAGGAGAGGGTTGTCTGTGTACATGAGGCAGTTGCTGCATTGCCCCAGTATGCCCAGATTCACCAGGTGGACAGGAGAAATCACCGGAAGCTGACCTTTGGACATGCCTGTTTAGGTGCTTTATTTGTATAGTACAAGAGCTGTTTTCCCTTACCTTTGCAAGGTACGTTGCAATTATAGGCCGTTTAGTGCCTATGATTAATTTTTCCTTATTAACAAGGAGAGTTGAGTGCTTGTATCAGTTTAAGGCTTTCTAGTGCTTTCCAGCAGGTTCTAGAACATGTGCTAGTCACAGTGGTTCAGATTTTAGTGCTATTACTGAGAAACCAGTTAGTTCTAAGGAAAATTTTGAAGAGCAGACTTTCTGGCACTATAATTTGGTGTGGAGAATTTTTTTTTTTTTTATGTTCAGCTCTTAAGGTGGGGAAGGGGATGTAGTTCCTTTAGGTTGTGGAGGAATTTCCACAGTTTAGGAACAAGTATGCAGACAAGAATGCAGAGAAAGAGGCTGGGGCAGTGCAGCCTTTTTGTGTGGTTGGAGTCAGGGTTGTTTGATAGCAGTTATCTCAGGTTTAGTTGTAACGACAGGAGGTACTGACAGCCATGCCCAGAGAAATGGGGCAGTAGATGTGTAACATATGCCAGCACAGCTACCTGGAATTTTGTAAAAAAATTATATGTCATTTGTATATCAAACCGATTTGTACAGATACTTGTGCTGAAAAAGTATTTGTGAGGTTTGCTTGTGTTAAAATGAATCAACAGTGTGCCCTGCTGGAAGGAAAAGAAATGTACATGTATTATTGTAACTGAATTAAATGTATACATTATAACAACAAGTACTGGGTGAGAAGAGGTTAATCCACCTGACTTTGGAAAATATTCTTGAAATTAAATGACTTTATGGGTTAAGCCATAAAGATGTTATCCCAAAGTTTTGAAGGGAGCCAGAGACGCAATGTCTGTGCTAGAGAATACTTTGTAGCTCCTGTAATGGTTGTGTAATGGTTTTATGGGTTTATGACTCTCAGTAGCTGCACCACATGTGAGCAATTCTCTATCTGTGTGTATTGTAGCACAGGGTGCTAAACCCTAGTAGCTTCTAGTGATGGGGATAGTGCAGGAACCAGAGTCAGGTGACCAAATGTATGTGATGTCATTCTGTGCAGAAATAATGCTTTAATATTAGAGGAGACTGAAGTCTCATGCGTATTCTGTATTCTGTCTTGGATCTGACAACAAGAACCACTCACCCACATCATCTTGTCTTGATCTATTCAGTAAGCAGGAAAAATAAGTTGTGTACTCACCATAACGTTCCATCTGAGTAGTTATAATTAATTTTTCTGCAACCTGTATGGTATATGGATCCGTATCGGATCCGAGCCGGCAACTTTTTTTCTAGCATCTGCTCCAAGCTCCGAGCTCCTCCCCTTACCCATAATGCCCTACCATCTCCTATCTTCCCTTAGATCGAGTTTGCTGCAACTAACAATATATATGCAACTCAACCCAATAAACCAAACCTGAAAACAGGATAATGGAGGACGGAGGGAGGGAATGTTGCAGAAAAATGAAGTATAACTACTCAGATGGAACGTTATGGTGAGTACATAACTTCTTTATCTGAAGTAGTTAACTGCATTTTATCTGCAACCTGTGGGACAGAATCCCCAGCTACTCCGATCCTGGGAGGCCCTTATGGAAGGATATTCCTGAGCACTGCAGAGCCAAAGGATGCTCTACCCCTCAAAATCAGATCCAATTTGTAATGAGAAATGAAGGTATGGGAATTGGCCCATGTTGCTGCTGCACAAATATCGTCCAAAGGTACCCAGATCAAAAAGCAGCAGAAGTCGACATGGACCTGGTAGAGTGAGCCTTAACTATACCAGGAGGAGATAAACCTTTTGCTTTGTAGGCATGTGAAATGCAAAGAGTGATCCATCTGGCTAAAGAAACTTTAGAAATAGCTTTTCCCATAAATGCTTTGGAAAAGGAAACAAACAATTGGTTAGTCTTGTGAAAAGACTTTGTTCTATGAAGATAAAAACGAAGTTGTCTATGAACATCTAAGAAATGGAGTTTGTATTCACCTGTATTTTGGAAGTTGGGATAGAAAACGGGCAGATTAATGGACTGGTTTATGTTTGCTTCCGATGCCACTTTAGGTAAGAAGGAAGGGTTAGTATGGAGGGAGACTCTATCCTTATGGAAGACCAAATACGGAGGCATGGCAGACAGAGCTTGAAGCTCAGAAACTCTCCTAGCCGATGTGATGGCGACTAGGAAAGCTGTCTTCCAGGACAAAAATTTTAAGTCCACCGAAGCTGCAGGTTCGAAAGCAGGGGCCACCACTACCTGTAAACGAAAAGTAAGGTCCCAAGGAGGTACATAATCCTTGACAGGGGGTCGTAGCAGAAAAGTACCTTTAAGAAAAGCCTTACACAGCCTAGAGGAGGCTAAGGCCATGTTGTCTTCACCAACGTGAAAACTGGAAATGGCTGCCAATTGTACTTTCACTGTGGAGGAACTAGCTCCTTGCTGAAAGATACCAGACAGGAAGTCCAACACCGCTGGAACAGGGCTGTAAAGGGATCTATTTTTCTCTGTGAGGCCCAAATGGAAAAGTGCTTCCATTTACTGCAATAAAGTTTCCTAGTGGAGTCTTTAAGAGAGGCCACCAGAATGGATTTTACCCGGGATGAAAGACCGGGAGTCCTGGCAATTAACGGAACTGGTGCAACCACGCTGTTAGCTTGAGGCTGCCCAGATCGGGCAGACATGTCCCCGATGGATGGGAAATTAGATCCGAGCAGGGATCTAGAACCCATGAGGGAGCTAAGAGATGAGACCAAAGGAATGGGAACCAAACCTGACGAGGCCAGAATGGGACAATGAGGATCACTTTGCACCGTAGTTGGCAAGTTTTCTGAAGAAACTTCGGAATGAGAGGTAAAGGTAGATAAGCATACAGAAGCCTGGGGGGCCAAGCATGGACTAGACTGTCTCTGGGGACATCCCCTGGTGAGGGAATCAGAGTGAAGAACTCGCTGCACTTCGCGTTGGAAGGAGATGCGAAGAGATCGCAGCAAGGCTGACCCCATGCAAAAAAAATCTCCTCCGCTACTGACAGTTTCTGAGACCACTCATAAGGCATCAGAATGGCCAGGCTCAATCTGTCCGCTAAAATGTTGGAGCGCCCCGGGATGTGCGTTGCTATCAGAAACTGACCGGTGGAAATCGCCCATTCCCACACTCTCATGGCCTCGCAACATAGAGGGTAGGATCTGGTTACCCCCTGCTTGTTGATATACCAGATGACCGACATGTTGTCTGACTGAATTGCAATCGATCCGAGAGGGAGGACTGTGTGAAAGGCTTCCAGCGCTAAAAGCACTGCCCTCATCTCTAGAACATTTATGTGCAAATTGGTCTCTGTCTGGGACCACGTGCCTTGGACTATCCTTCCCGAACAGTGTCACCCCACTCGAGTTGGGAGGCGTCTGTGGTCACTGTAGTTTGGACTGGGGGTGATGCAAATGAGCATCCTTTTGATATCTCCAGTGAAGTTAATCACCAAAGAAGAGATGTCCTGCAGACGTGACTGATCTTGATCGGAAATTCCATGGGTAGGTTTACCCAAGACCACTGAACAGCCAGAGTCCATTGAAGAACCTGCATGTGAAGGCACGCATAAGGGAGAATAGATATGGCAGCAGCCATGGAGCCCAGAGTCCGGAGAACATTGCTCACCTTTGAAGACTTGGAGTTCGCTATCTGAGCTATGTGACACCTGAGATGTAGAATCCTGTCTGGAGTTAGGAATACCTTCATCTGCAAAGTGTCTAACCATGCCCCAATGAAGTCTAGAATTTGTACTGGTTGCAAATGGGATTTGTGAACATTGACTGTAATTCCCAGTAGGTCTGCTAATCAAATGAAATAATCTCGGGCCAGACACAAGTGATGCTTGTTGGGTGCAGCAAAGAGCCAGTCGTCCAGGTATGGAAACACCTGAATACCCTGAAGCCTCAGGTGAGCCGCTACAACTGCCATTACCTTGGTGAACACCCTGGGGGCTGTGGTGAGACCAAAGGGTAGGGCTCGGAACTGAAAATGACTGGCTCCCAGCTGGAAGTACAGAAACCTCCTGGAGCTTCTGTGTATTTTGATGTGGTAGTAAGCATCCTGAAGGTCTAATGAGCACATCCAGTCGCACTCTCGTTGATAAGGTAGAATGGACTGTAGGGTGATCATCCAGAATTTCTTTTTGGATGCCAACAGGTTTAATGTTGACAGGTCTAGAATGGGCCTGAGGTCCCCCGTCTTTTTTGGCACCAAAAAGAACCTTGAGTAGACGCCTAATCCGGACTGATCGGGGGGGGGGACCTTTTCAATGGCGTGTTTGAGAAGCAGCTTTGAAACCTCTAGAGCTGTGGCCTCCCTGTGAGTGGGTGGAACATCCAGGAGGTGTTTTGTAATATTTGGAGGGGCAACAAAAGGAATAGAGTAACCTCTGGATATTATCTGAAGAACCCAGTGATCTGTCGTAATGGGCTCCCAAGCTGCTGGGTGTAAGGACAAACATCCCCCGACTGCCTCCAGAGTAGGACAGTCGGGCAACCTCTCAGGGCTGCTGACTGGGTCTATCAGAGAAGGGTTCCCTAGACCCGAAATTCCTGGGACCCCCTCTTCCTCTGGGTTGGCGTCAATCCTGTCCCCCTCTGCCTCTGGGGGAATAGCTGTCCTGAGAATCCCTGGAAAATGGAGATTTTCAGAACCACATCTTCTTCTGCCCTCATTGATTCCTAGAGAAGGACCGCTGAGGGTTAGAGAAGCAGACTCCAATTGCAGACAAAGTCTTCCCATCCTTTTTGCTCTGGATAAGTGTGTCACGTACTGTCTTCCCAAAGAGGGAAGAACCATCATAGGGAGCGTTGATAAATGATGCCTTGAAAGGGTCCGCGAACTGACACAATCTGAGCCAAGCATGACGCCTCATGGCTATACCTATCCCAGCCGCCTTAGCTGCTTCTTCCGTGGCATGGGAAAGTAGCCGCATAGATGTGTTTGAGACTGACTTCAGAGTAGACATTTTCACCGAGAACAGCTGTCTGTCCTGCAGCGATAAAGACTCTGGGGATGACTCAGCGAATTCCGAAGCAAGGTCTCACTGAAGCAGAATCACATGTGCCAAATAATTCAGAGCACGGATAGAAAAAGTCACTGAGGAGTATATGCACTTACAAAACCTATCCACCGACGTGGACTCCTTGCCTGGAGGGTAGACTAAGGAACTTTCCTGTGCTAGTTCCTTCTTTGTGGCCGCTGCGACCAACACAGCATCAACTGGGGCTCCTTTCGACCAGGGTTGTCTATCAGAAGGGGGAGATAAAACCTTGTCAGGGCATTTGAGGATGGGCTCTACGGTATCGGGCTCCTTCCATGCCCTCGTGGTGATGAGGTCCACCAAGGGTCTGCTGGTGGGGACACCCAGGAAGTAGATGGGCCCATGCCAAAGGCCTCCAGGAACACTGATTCATCCCCAGAAGGTTTTGGGGCTGACCAACCTCCCCTCTGGCGGAGGATCTCCATAATTTATCCGAAGGAGACGTCTTCAGGAGGTGACCTGGGGGAACCTTCTCCTTCATCTAAGTCAGTGTCAGTAGTGAGGGACTCGGGGGAGTCCAAGTGACTCCTTTTGCACTTGCGCATATGGTGACCCTCTTCAGTGGACTTTCAGAAGGGGATCCAAGAGCCGCATGGGTTTCCTCTGGGAAAATGATCTGGGGATCCTCTGGCACGGGCTGTTCCTGAGACAGGATGAAGGGAGTCGTCACCAAATCCAGCGGGGCCTGGGTGGTATCCGAGGGGATGGGCTGGGGTCTCAATCCCTGGGAGAGAACCCTCTCCACCACTTTGAAGGTTGAGGGAGAAGTCCTCCCCGAATCCGAAGTGGGGACCGGAGCTGAAGACAGGGTAGCTTGAGGTCCGAGTGAACGGATCAGATCCGAAAAGGTCAGAGCCAAAGAATCCATTCCCCCAGGTCTGACTCCCTGTCTGTGGCTCCGAGAGTCACTTGGATCCGACAAGTCGGATCCGAGGAACTCAAGGTAACAGCCAGAGTCGAGGTTGGAGGAATTGCCGACGCTGAGCTACCAGCTCCAAAAAACCTCAGATCCAAGAGCCCTAAAGCCGAAGCACGGATCAGGAAAGGAGAGATGGGGTGGAAAAGAGGCATGGAGGTCACCCCTCCAGAGCGAGAGGGACCTGGCAAGACTCCCATCTGAATTTGGGTCTGAATAAATCTCCGCATCATCCTGTCCATATCCATGTCTGATAGGCTCCGAGTCGACCTCGAAGAGGCCACCGACTCGGATCTGGCTGGTCTACGCAGGGGGGGTTGAGGGCCTAGGGTCCGAATGTTCCAACGGCTCTGGTGAGAAACAAGGAGACCAGAGCCGAGGAGAAACAGGCCTCATGGTCTTAGATGGGGGGCTGAGAAAGAGCTCCCTGTCTGGGGATCTCTTACGATGCCTGTCCTTCTTTTTCTCCCTTTCTTCTTTGCACCTTTCCTTTTCCTTCTCTTTTTCTTTTTCCTTATCTTTGTCAGACTCGCTGACTGAAGATCTGTCCATTAAAGACCCATCACCAGACAAAGAGGGAGGTTGAGTCCCTGTCTGGGGTGGTACACTAGCGACCGAGGCCGAGGCAGATTCCAGCACGGCAACAGGGAGAAGGCCTTTGGCAACTAGTTTGGCCTTATGATCCCTAAGGGCCATAGGGTTGAAACCTGAACAAACAGCACATTGAGTAGACAAATGTGCCACTCCTAAGCATATCACACACAGTGTGTGACCATCGGCAGGGGAAAGCGTATGGCCACACTCTGTACATTTTTTGAACACAGGCTTTGGTTGGTCAGCCATAGCCCTGCACTCCAAGGTACAAGCATTACCTTTCCAAAAACCACACACATACACACACACACACACACACACACACACACACGTAGGGGAAGGGCAGGCCTAACTACTACTCTATACAAAAACCTTTTTTTTTTTTTTTTTTTTACACCAACGACCAAACACGTACTACAGAAGGGGAGGAAGGGAAATCCTAGTCAAGCACACCTAGATATCAGCAAAAAAATTCTTCTTACTATCCCTGAGCTCAGAGCAAATGCACACTACTGGCGCGGCAAACGAGATCTGAGGGAAGATAGGAGATGGTAGGGCATTATGGGTAAGGGGAGGAGCTCTGAGCTTGGAGCAGATGCTAGAAAAAAAGTTGTCGGCTCGGATCCGATATGGATCCGTATACCACAGGATGCAGATAAAATGAAGTTAACTACTTCAGATCAGTAATTCTTTTAGTCAATCAGGAATAGATAGTGAGACTATCTAAATACTGTTTTTCTTATAACTGTGGAAAACTTTCCATCGATGTTATAACATTTCCTGTGACTGAAATTATGGTTTTTACTGTAAATAGATATTTAGCATTTTCATGTTCTTTTATTATAAAATATATTTAAGCTTATCACTGTGTCTGGGACTTTTTAGAAAATATTTAAGTTTTGCGAGTATTTGCACATATTTATTTGGTGATAACTATAGCCACTCCTGAAAGCTTTGCTGTTTGGTCAACATTACCATTTGTATTAATATTGACTTTAGAAACCAAACTGTAGTAAAAACAGAAAGGCAAGGATGTTGTCAAAAATAGATTTATTCACCAACCAAATAAATGTTAGCTTAACAGACCTGATGAAGGTTGCACATTTTAAGTGCATCCGAAAGCGCTAACATTTATTTGGTTCATGAATAAATCTATTTTTGACTACATCCTTGCCTTTCTCTTTTTAATATTGACTTTACTCAGCATAATTGGATACCCTTTTAAGAGCCTTATAGTAACTGGCTGGTGGCAGGGAATCTGCTTTATAGTCTGGGCAAAGTTGGTAGAGCAAGTAATCTGTGCCAGCCTTTCTCAGGTGTGTGTGTGTGTGTGTGTGTGTGTGTGTGTGTGTGTGTGTGTGTGTGCGTGCGTGCAAGGCAAGGCGTGCGTGTGTGTGTGTGTGTGTGTGTGTGTGTGTGTGTGTGTGTGTGTGAGAGCTACTTGGAGCAGGGACATGAACCACTGGTTTCACATTGCCAGTGGGGAGCTTTCTTGGGTATCTGTGGAGAGAAAGAGACACCCAGACCCCAGGCTGAGTGTGTTCCCTTTGTGCTCTTAAAGGAAATTGTCCTTTTGATGCAGAGAGATACTGAGTGTATCCATCTGTATGCCAAGTGAACATTCCTGTCCAGTGTCAGTGGTGAGGATTCAGGCTCCTTGATTACTGGTGCTGAGTGGGGTGTCACAGTAGTGTGTGAGTTTCCCATACAATTTGGCAACTAATGGTGGGAATGAGGTAGGCTGGAGAAGTTTGTAGTTCAGACAGCCTAGTAGCATGTCTACTCTATGCTTCACAGGGAGCTATTTGGCTTTTTTTTTCAGGATTAGGCAGTGGTGCTTATGAGCAGGTGAGTTAGTGTTTAAGGGACAGATTTTGTTTTCAATAGTCTGTAGTGTGGAGGAGTTTTTCTTAGAGGCTATGGTAATTATGGGTAGTCTATATTCGAGTTGGGCCAGGAAGACTCTTTTGCATACTGCTACCCTGGCTGGGTTGGGTAGGTGAAGTGAGAGTTTCCTAACCATGAAAAGAAGTGACTTACATTTGCACTTAATTTCTCAATATGTGTATGGAATGTTAAAGACTCGTCTAGCCACAAACCAAAGTATTTGACAGTGGTGGTTGTTTCGACTGGTGTGTCACAAGGGTACTGATATTAAGTGAATTTGGTGATTTTTTTTTTTAAGTTTTTGGGTGATGCAAAATATTATGCTCTTTTTTATGGTAAAGTATTACTTATCATTTAGGTAAAACTGCATACCCAAAATGCAGTCTTATTAATATGTCTGTACTCTGGAACATCTACAGAAATTCAGACACTGCGTGCATACATGACTAACAACTTTCATGAACCTTGAATTGTTTTGATAACTGGATTACTAAAGTCAAGGTGCAAACTCAGGAAAAAGGAATTTATATTCTATGGATAATGGCATCATAAAAATATCAAGGCCATTTTTATTCCAGATTGGTGAATGAAAGGATACAGATCATTTGGAGTGGTCCCCTATTGATGATATCAATCATAAGTCCTGACTCATGTATTTAAACAGTTGTGCATTCAGGATTTCTTCTCTGGTGATAAGGCTACACGGCTGTTGATACACCTGCTTATCCTTTGTAAATAATTTTACATCTTATTATTTATGCTGCACATTAAACATTATCAGGTACTACATTTCATGTTTCATGTCTCTAAGGATGTCAAACATAATTAAACATACTTCTTAATAACTATTTCCGAAAGCAGACAGCAACTTGTCTTGTCTTTGGCATTGCATTTCAATAATTTTGACAAGTTGCAACTAAAATTCACCGGCATAACATAGTGTGAATTATACTAACAAAGGAAACACAGTTTGTCATTTTACAGTCATTTTAGAAAAAGCATGACAAACTCTGTGAACATTTTAACCTTATTCATCTATGAGTTAGAGCACTTTACTCCACTTACCATGTATGCTTGATCAAGGGCCTGCTTCCTGTAATCAAGTTCTTCTTCTAAGTAACCCTTCTGTTTACAGAACATCTCCTAGAAATGGCATTAAACAAATAATGATGTGGCAAAAGAACAAAACAATAGAAATGTTTCACAATAACAACTTTTCTCAGCATTTATAGACATTCCCACTCACTCTTTACTTTAATGGCAGTATTATTTGTTGAAATAGCACTGAAAATCATTAAGGAATAAGGACAAATCATCAGACACATCTAAGATCAGTTAAGACAAAGCAGGAAGTCACCCTTTGCATGTCTTTTAGGCTCCATATCTCCAAAAGTAGAGAGCATATAACTAACATGTGGACCACTGTTATTAGGCTTAATGTGCTATGCATCGGGAAGAAAGAGACATAGATAGTGACTTTGGCAATCTTAATTAGAGATTAAACTTTTAACACAGAACATATTCCTAGAGAGGGAGCAAGATAAGTTTATGGAACAAAGCCTTCAACCAACTAGCAACCCATCAGATATGTTTCCACCCATTTCTTTTGTCCCTTGTGTGAACTTTCCTCTAAGATATCTGAGTTGAATATTTAACCACAAACAAAGGCAGGAAGAGTGCCCAAAATATATGAAAACAAACTAAAAATAAAAAAACGGGCACCAAGGAAGGACGGCCAGCACTCGACAAGTACAATATAGTAAATTTATTGATCCAAATACACGTGATCCACAAGGCCAGTCTTATAAACACATTAACGCTCAACAAATAACTGTGTTTTCTTCCCAAAAAAGACTTCATCAGATGAATCAAACTTACCCAGAACCCTCAGAATATATATTAAATACAATATAAAACCACCAACAGACACATAGAAATAAGTAAACATTAAAACATCTATACCACACTCAACAGAACATGCTGGAGGGACAGGTTCATAACCAAGAGACTGTCCATGCTATGGAATAGACTTCCCATACATGTCAAGCAGAGCACCTCACTGGCCCTCTTCAAGAGAAATCTTGATGAGTGGATGGGAAATAGAAAATTCACCCCGGGGACCACTCCAGTGTCTCTACTCGACAGAAGCACTGGGAACTAAGGTCAGGTGGCACAATGCCAGGTAATCCTATGGGCTAGGCTTGTAAAGGCTCCAAGGCCATTAGCCTAGTACACACCTATGAACCTATTAAAATCAGATCCCCTAAGTAGAATAGAAAAGCAACTACCTACTTCATGGTGTGAACTTACATTATAAAAACACATATAAAGATGTTCATTCTGCGGTGGTGGTGCTGCGGTAGCGTTGTCGCCTCACAGATAGACGTTGTCCTGTTCGATTCTCAGCTAGAGCGTCTTGTGTGTGGAGACATGCGTGAATGGGTGTACCTTCATTGAAGGTTGTGCGTCAGAGCTGGCAACTCGGCATGTAAAAATCTACTGCCAATCATTAGCGGACCGGAGTTCCGCTGTGGCGACCCCTAACCAGGAAAAGCCGAAAGACACAACAACATATAAAGATGTTCATATTATGTAAAAAGTATATGCTAAATACATAATAAATTCACAAAAATTAAAAATATATATATATATCTTTACAAAAATACTTTAAATAATTAATTCTAACACTATCAAGGTCATGTTTTATGTTAAACCTGACCTAGAGCTCTATCTAGTGATCATAAGGGAAATGACAGGTTAAAATATCAAAAATCAAAGCCTAGCACCCCTAAGCTTCAATACAAGGACAATGAAAACTGTTTCATTCATCCCAGGAAATATGTTGGCCTCCAAGATGATTTGCCAATAAAGTTCCCTGTATACTATCTTCAGTTACCAAGGTTTCCCTCTTTTATTCACCGGAATGACCTCTATAAAAAAGAATAAATACTTGTTGATGAACATGTCATGCTATGTTTATATAGTACATTATTAGAATCCCTGTTTTTGATATCATATAAATGTTCATAAATTCTTTTATGGAATTTCCTTTCTGTTTTGCCTATATAGAACACATTACAGATTTCCCATAATACTATATAAACCACCCCACTAGTATTACAAGTCTCATGACCCTCACATTTAACACACTTGTTTCTCACAGGTATATAAATGCTTTCAGCATTTATTATATATATAGGCACCGGGAACATGAGCCACATTTGAAAGTATCTGCTCTTGCTTGTTTGTTCAAACTAATCGCCTCGGCCCTCTTTTCTATAATACTTTAATGTTAGAACTTCTCTAAAAATACATTTAAAAGGTTGCCCAAAAATATTAAAGTTTGATATGCTGGTAAATCTAGCCCATTATTTTTCCATTATATTCCTAATGACCCCATCATCCCCATTATAAGTTGTCACAAAGGCATGTTCATACGATGCTTTTTCCACACGGATGTTATTGGGTTGTACCCTGAAAGTATCACACATACCTAATAGGGCTGCAAACCTATTCTGTCTACCTCGGATGACCTCTTCCTTAACTTAATAAATCAATCAAGAAGTTAGATTGGGACAAACGAGAATATAATGAACATCATGCATATCCTAAAACCACGACCTATAGGAAGCATGTATGGGAGGGGTATGGAATACAATACAATAGCCAGGATGACTTCCCTGTTAGGGAAGAATTACAGCATGATGGATATAATTTTGGGGAGGGGCGTGACCATGATTTGCATGACCCTTTAGAGTATCCCCCCTCTCTGGAGGTTGGAGAGAATAAAAAACAAATCAACCAGTATATTACAACGGTATATTACAACTACAACAGCTGGAGAGGGGGATACAGAGGGAATCGGTGGCAGAGGTAAATGCTTTTTTAACCCCAATGGGCATTTTTAGGGACGGTTTTAAACATAGTTTTAGGGGTTATCATACTTTTAATTATACTACCATGGAAATTAATGAGGACAATTTTAATCATTTTTCTAAGGGCTTCAAGTTTATTCGTAGAAGAAAGGCAGATATTAGTAAGGTGGTGGTTGACTTGAAGGTATTTATGAGAAAGAAGAATTATGAGTTGTTTTTCCAGGGAAATGAAAGTGTACACAATACCAAAGGAGTATTGTCTAAGAAAAGTATTTACAACCCCCCCCCCACCCCACTGAACCCACAACTCAAAACTTTGAGACTTTCCTAGAAAAAGAATTAAGAGATGTAAGAGTACATCATAGGGTTACTCCCAATTTGACCAAAGATGACAGGGAACTTTTGAATGATATTAAAATGAACAGATTTTTGAAGGTAATGACCCCAGATAAGGGAGGGGGAAGTGTATTCAATGCTTCCATCATGTATGAATCTAAGATGATGGGGATCCTTAAAGATGATAAATATGGCAGAGTGTCATTAAATGAAATTAATATAGCTTATAAAAAGATATTTCTGATTCTTAATGACTTATTATTGGGAGGTCTAATTGATTTGGATTTATTCAGATTTTTACATACTGATAGACCTAGAGTTCCTACTATAGTCAGCATACCCAAAATGCATAAGAATGTAGTTGATCCCCCTCTTAGACCTACTGTAAGTGTGGAGGGGTCTATCACAGCTTTTTTGGCCAAATTTCTTGATGTTAAACTGAAAACATTGTCCACAACCTGCAGGGACACACTGAAGGATTCATGGGACTTACTGAAGTATATTAAACCCAATTTATATACTGGCCAGATGTTATTCATTACCATAGATGTAGTAGATCTAGTCACTTCCATCCCACATGAGTTAGGAACTGAATGGTTAGAAGAAGCTATGGTAGAACATGGAGGTTTTTCAAACAATGATTTTCAGGTTTGTTCAACACTGATGGATGTAGTTTTGAAGAATAATTTGATACACTTTGAGGTCAAATTTTTTTGCCAATTACAGAATTAGCAATGGCCACTAGTTGTGCCCCTACATATGCTAACTTAGTCCTGTCAGTGTTGGAACAAAAATATATTTTTAACTCTGAATATGTGGGATGATGGAATTTATACAGACGTTACCTAGATGACATATGTCTGTTTTGGACTGCTACGGAGGAGAGGTCCATTGAATTTTTTGATTATATTTCTAGCACCACCAACTTTTTAAGATTTACTTATGATATAAAATATGATGGTATGAATTACTTGGGCAACACCATTCAGATATATGAAGGGAGTTTAAGTGTACTATTTATTGGAAAGAGACTTTTTCCAATTCATATTTACATTACACAAGTACACACCCTTATTTTCAAAAAAAGAGGAATAGTCAAAGGACATTTTGTGAGGGCAAGTAGAATAACCTCTGAAGATGAGGACTTTCTGACTGAGTGTTGTGTTTTGGAAAAATTGTTCAGAGAGAGGGGTTATCTGGACCATTTGATTTATGAAATTAAGGAAGAGGTCATCTGAGGTTGAGAGAATAGGTTTGTACTGCTATTAGGTATGGGTGATACTTTCAGGGTACAACGCAACAATGTCCATGTGGAAAACGTATCATATGAACATGCCTTTGTTTCAAGTTATAATGGGGAGTTGGAGTCATTAGGAAAATAATGGAAAAATCTGTAACTTCGCTCTTTTCAGACTTCGGGTTTTACATGTCGACGAAAGAGCATTCGCTCTTAAGTTGCTTTGCTCTTCTAATATAGACCCACCAGAGCAGGTACTATCAAATGTGGCTAGTGTTCCCAGTGCCCATATATAATAAATACTGAAAGCATGTATATACCCGCGAGAAATAGGTATGTTAAATGTGAGTCTCATGCAACTTGCAATACCAGTGGGTTGGTTTATATAGTATTATGTGAAATCTGTAATGCATTTTATATAAGCAAAACAGAAAGGAAATTCTGTAAAAGAATTTATGAACATTTATATATCAAAAATAGGGATTCTAATAATGCACTATATAAATATAGCATGATATGTTCATCGGCCAACTATTTATTCTTTGTTATAGAGGGGGACCTTGGGAATTGAAAATAGAATACAGGGAACTTTATTGGCAAATCATCCTGGAGGCCAACAGTTTTCCTGGGATGAATGAAACAGTTCTCACTGTCCCTGTATTGAAGCTTAGGGCTGCTAGGCTTTGATTTTTGATATTTTGACCTTCAATTTCCCTTATGATCACTAGATGGAGCTCTATGTCAGGTTTGACATAAAACATGGACTTGATAGTGTTACAATTAATCATTTAAGGTATTTTTGTAAAGATATACATATATTTTAAATGTTTGTGTATTATGTATTTATCATATACTTTTTACATAATATGAACATCTTTATATGTGTTTTTGTAATGTTAGTTCACACTATGAAGTAGGTAGCTGCTTTTCTATTCTACTTAGGGGATCTGATTTTAATAGACGTTTTAATCGTTTAATTATTTCTGTGTGTCTATTGGTGGTTTTATATTGTTTTTAATATATATTCAGAGGGTTCTGGGTAAATTGGATTCATCTTATGAAATCTTTTTTGGGACGAAAACACAGTTATTTGTTGAGCGTTAATGTGTTTATGAGACTGGCCTTGTGGATTATGTGTATTTGGACCAATAAATTTAGGGTATATATTAGAACACTGAACTTTCAAAATTTCAAGTGTTGTAATATCGAACTCCATTAATCGAAAATTTAAAACATCGAACATACAGAACAGCAATTATTTTCCTAGGGAAAAAATTTGCTGTCCAAAGCACATACACACAACACAAGCACACCAAACAAACGGCAATCCACACGCATACACCTAAACTCTTACACCTAACCCTACACTAAACTATACATACACCACTAACTATCCATTTACCTTAACCCAAACCCTAACCCTAAGGTCCGTCACTATCGCACAGTCTCCTCACCTGCGCCCTAACCCTAACTCACCTACCCCGCCCTAACCCTCACGTCCACACAATCGCACACTTACCTGACCTGCGCCCTAACCCTAACTCACGTAACCCGCCCTAACCCTCAAGTCTACACAATCGCACACTTACCTGAACCCGACCCGTAACTTTCCACCACAGCGGTGAAAATACGGAAGCAACAGAAACGGACAACCAAATTCTTTCCCTAGGAAAAAATTTGGTTTTCTGTTTCTTCGATATTTTCAGTGTTCGCTGAAAATGGGTCGATATTAGAACACTCGAAATTTTGAATGTTCAATGTTCTAATATAGACCCTAAATTTACTATATTGCACTTCTCAAGTGCTGGTCGTCCTTCCTTGGTGCCAGTTTTTTATATTTCGTGAGTTTAATATTTCTGGGAAAAGTCACAGTCTCTGCATGCACGCAATTATCAAAAGTTAAGGACAATAATAAGAGATCTCTGAAAATAAAAAGTATTACTAACAAGGAAACATTATGTTCGTGGGAAACAATTAGACCAAATCACTATAACATGATGAAAACTAAACAAAGCCTGTAAAATGAACTGAAAAATGCAGTCTTAACTCATAAAAAGACAAAGTTGAGGAGGAGATATGGAAGAAAATAAAAGATGATAAGCTATAGAGGAAGGGTGAAAGCAATTATACAGAAGACTATCCAATGTGTTGCTGTAGTAAAGTTTGTCATATGGACTTTATAATGTAGTTAAAGTGTATCCCTTCATATGCATATGTCTTGTTGACATTTATGAATGGATTATATTGCTGCACATGAAATGGATGTGAATTATACGGGTTCCCAGCTTGTAAAACATGAATGTTTTCTAGTAGTGCTGTTCAATATAACAGACAATCAATAAAATATGCAGCAGAAAATAAAATATTACAGTAGAATTAGTTTTCCTGACATTGCGTTGGGATTACATGGAGCAGCACCATAAGTATTCATTAAGCAGAAGAAAGTATCGTTTCGGACAGTACCTACCATTTCTATTTCCAGGTCCACCATCTTCTGGTGCAAAGCTGCTTCGGTTCCTTCAATCTGCTGTATCCACTAGGAAAAGCATTAACAGTGAACTCATTTGTATGCAAAACATTTCACAGAGTCTGAAATTATAGCCAGTTTGCTGTTGCACATTATAGTGGCAGACTCAGATTTTTACCTGCATTGCTTTGTTATCAAAAAAAATACAGCATGTGTAAAATAAAATTCACATTTGTTTCTTTTACTTTAAGTATCGTGGGCATGTGTTAGACAGGAAATATAAGAACAGTTTGGCTGTAAGTATTTAAGATAGTCATAACAATGAATTCATTTTAAAGTTTTAAGCACTCCAGAAATAAACCTTTTTTCATAATGTCCAAATACTCTCATTCAAATAGAACTGCATGAGAACAAGAACCCAAAATCTGAAATTGTGGCAGATGAAAAGAACAGTGTCTCTGAAGAGGTAGCTCAGTAAAAATTCATAAAAGAACTCAATAATGCATCAAACACACATAAAACCATTGTAGTACACACTGCGCTGTGATTGCACTTTGAATCATGGAAAAAGACAAGCTTATTAAACATTATTCTGATCTAAGAAAGATGATTAACAAGATGTTGTTAAGAACCTATCAGCAGTGGTAAGCTGAAGCCTTAAACTAGAACATGAGTAGCCAGTGCTGGTCACCACAGAACGAAATTAAGAAGGTGAAGCAGCTTTAAAAACTGTCGGCTATTTTGCTGTCACACACAAATGTGGGGCAAAGTGAAGTGGCTAACAACTGTTAAAGTGTCAAAGGGACATTCAGCAACTGTCTGCTGTTTCTGTGGCTGAGCTAAATGTTTTAGATCTTTCAAAGTTCTAAAACACATTGTGTGCCTACACTTTATTTTTCTGCAGAAAACCAAAACCGGCACCACTACTCAGAGCACTCAAAATGGCAAGTTGCCAAATCACCACTGTTTCTTAAATACCTACATATCACATTAACGCTTAACTGTTTCACCGCATTTTCGTCTTAGGAACACAGACTTCATCAGCCATGGAATGCATCATCAATTCAACCTGAAACAGTATGGATTTCTTAACTGCAGGTCATGTCTCCTCAGTTTTCTGAACTTTGAAAAGGTCACAAGGCTGTGAGCGAAGGTCACACAGTTTATGCTGCCTACCTAGATTTAGCAAAAGCATTTAATACTAAATCACATGATGGAATTATAAACAAGCCAAGAGCCTAAAGCAAAGACCCAGATAAAATAAGGTGGACTGCAAAGTGGCTGAAAAATAATATGCATATTTTCACATTCAGTGATGCTTCCTTACCGAAAGAAAAGTGGGCCAGTTGTGTTCCTCAGGGGTTTGCATTGGGCCCCTCCTTTATGGCATTTATTTCTCTGATCACTATACAGACAACAAGGGTCTCTAGCAGACTAAACTTGCCAATGACTGCAAGTTAGGTGCAGCTGTCAAATCAACAAATGATACAAATTCCCTTCAAATGGAAATATCATGTGTACACGGAAAAAATGGTAAAAAATAATGATAAGAAATGTAGTATTAAAATGCTAGCACCTACTGCACCAATGACACCCAAATCTTCAATGAAGTGTCATTAGAGATGTGGGCACTTGGATAGACGGCTCCCCCTCCTTTGATCATCATGTAATGACTGCAGATATCAGAAAACTTGAAAGACCACGGAAGTTCCCAACAAAAAATAATGTTAGACCTCAAAAATCGTAGCTATCTGGAAAGGCTGGAATTGTTCTCTCTGTACTAAGTATCATATAGACCCTTTAGGGGAGGCCTGTGTCTTTTTTCCATGCACTCAGGGATCACATCATCCAAGACCTCCTTTTTCACAATGTGTCATATTCTGCAGCCAACACTAGCACAAAATATCTCAGTTTAGATCAGAGAATAAATAAAACTAAACGGAGAGATAAGTTCATCACCTGACACCCCCCTTGCTCTAGAATAGACTCTTTTTGCATGTCAAACAGTGCATTTCCCTGTTGGTCTTCAAACATAGCTCACACAACTGGATGGGCACTCTGAAATACACACAGACTAAACCAAAATATGCAAGGTAGACTGAGTGCACGGATTAAACCAAAAGTCACCAAAAGTCCAAAATGAAATCCAACACAATGGAAAGATGAAAATATGGAAAATGTATCGTGGCAAGCTCCATAAATAAAATATCCACAGCAAACCAGTTTCAGCTGAAAGTTCAAGCCTTCTTCAGTGCAAAAAATATATTAGTTAGAGCAAGCCCTAATTCCTGCTTATATATATGTGCATAAATTAGCCAAAAGGGCGTAATACCTTAATTGGAGTGATTAAACAATAGTTAAACAATCCAAAGCTGAAATTAGCTTAACTCATTCAGGCCTGGTTTAAATAAAAGGTGCTTTATTTAAACCATGCCTGAATGAATTAAGCTAATTTCAGCTTTGGATTGTTTAACTATTGTTTAATCACTCCAATTAAGGTACTAAGCCATTTTGGCTAATTTATGCACATATATATATATAAGCAGGAATTAGGGCTTGCTCTAACTAATATATTTTTTGCACTGAAGAAGGCTTGAACTTTCAGCTGAAACCGGTTTGCTGTGGATATTTTATTTATGGAGCTTGCCACAATAATTTTTCCAGATTTTCATCTTTCCTTTGTGCTGGATTTCACTTTGAAATACACACCACGGTTTACATGTCTTGCCCTTTTAAAAAGTTTGGTAGACCCTGAGGCTGGTTACTGACAAAGTATACATATCCTCTGGTGTTACTGCCTTTTATTTTCTATGATTCATATGAACAAGTATGAAACTATAATGTCTAGCTTTAATGACTCACTATAACCCTCAGTTATTTACCAGAAAATCAACATATTCTAGGTGCAGATCAAAAATATAGGCATATCAGGTACATTCTGCAAACTCAAGGGCAATTGAGAGGCATGAGGGTTTCCATTGTAAGAGCTTGCACTGTATTTTTTTTCATTCATTTGATCACAAAACATCTGAGGTATGCTCAGTCAGGAAAGTGGTTGTAACTGTGTAATTGCTAGGCACATTTTTTATACGTGTAAGAGAGAGACTTAGTGTGTGTGTCTGGACATTAAATTCTTACATAACCTGTACATTAAAAGTAAAATATTTCCTCCAACAACAAACAGTATGCTACAGCAACTCTGAAGTAGAAGTAGGCGGAGCAACTATTTTGCATCAAAAATATATAATAAATATATACAGAATCCATTATTAAATCATTATGATACACTTATGGCAGGCATTACAGGGAAATAATGAATCTTCCAGGGAGTGAGAACCTCTGTCTGTGACATCAGGACTCACAACACCCCTGTGCAGTTTATTATTTCCATGTAATGCTCACCCTGCAGTGTATTATTGCTTGCATATATGTTATGTGGTGAGAAAAATAAGACAAAAAATGAAGCATAAACAAAATTACTCAAAAACTGGAGCACACTTATGCAAGTCAGCAAAGCAGAAGCAGGGGCACCTAAAGAGGGATTTGCTAAAGCATACAAAATGGAGGAAGAAACAGGCAGTATCAGGATGGACAGCTGCAGTTTCCAACAGGTGGACCTTCTGACTACAGAAAATTGTAGAAGAAGAAATTAAAATGAAGACAGGCAGAGCTAAAATTATAGGGACAGAAGCTGATGAGAGTCAATAGAAGCCATCTACAGAGACCTGAAGGCTATAGCTTGGTTACAGCTTCAACATGACTGAAGCTGCAATGCAGTAAAATCTTCAAGGCATCTAAGCAGGGTGGAATGAGTAGAAAGTTTGCAGCATAATACACATTAAAAACTGGACAGAAGCTAAGAAAGGATAATAGTATTGCAAAATGAAATGCTGCTGCAACTAACTATGACATGTTACCTGGAAGGCAAAACCAAAGTAGAGAAATCACAGAATTATCACTCCTCCAGAAATGACTGTTGAAGAACTAAGGCAGAACAGAAGTTAGAACAGAAGATTGTCTTAGCAGGATCTGTAAAGAAACTAGCTACTGAAGTAAAAGGAGGTGAGAACTCAGCAAAAGTCATAGATATGTGATCTGGTTAATTAGATCATCAAACTGAAGAGCATGGAGGTGCAGTAGGCTGGATAATAAGGCTGTATAATAAGACCATGTGATCCCAGACT
Organism: Protopterus annectens; assembly: GCF_019279795.1. Classification (NCBI taxonomy): domain Eukaryota; kingdom Metazoa; phylum Chordata; order Ceratodontiformes; family Protopteridae; genus Protopterus; species Protopterus annectens. The sequence goes on along the minus strand of NC_056733.1, from coordinate 1,208,519,200 downwards.
GTGTCATGTGGTAGAAGAATATCAATGAAAACATTAACATTGTCCAAAAGTTTACAGACTCTGGGATGGGCTTAGATCTGACAACCCCTGTATTTAGACCTTTACAAGAGGTGCCAAGTTATCTCATTACCCAGCAGCACTGCTCCCTGAGATACCATCACATCCAATTCAGACATATCCAAGGACAGGAAAGCCTACCAGACCACTAGAATGTGTAGAGTCCCAGACTGCATTACGCTCAGCTTCTGTCAGACATGGGGTATATGGTTCTTGTTCACATTGATAATACAGTAGATGTCTAAACCATGCTTGCACAAATCTGACCTTAGTATCAAAAGTATATGCATTGTCTGCACTAATCTGACATTAGTATCAAAAGTATGTGCATTTTTATATAGAAAAATGCACCATGAAAAATTCCTGTGCTCACCATGGCAACATGGCTGAGACTTCTCAATACTGTGCTGCTGTTATAAACCTTAAGGCTGGAATGTAGATGGTCAAACTCAGGAACAGCATGTAAATACATTTCCAAGTATATCTCTGTGAAAGTTTAAGAACTATGAAAATATATTTTAGATATTGGCTTGTATAGAAAAGCCTGGAATGTCAGCTTTTAGTGATACTGTGTGATGAGAGTCTGCCAAGTGACATATACTCATTCTACTCAAGGAAGAGAAAGCATTACATATTCATAAAATACAATTTCTGAGTTTGGCATTAATCATACGTACACATTATATAGACTTCTTAATAAAAGTGACTTTTGTATCACTGCAAAGATATCACCACCACCAAAAATTAACGGAAATTTGTCCTACCATTAGCATACAGATATAAAGCCCTGACTATGATCCAGGTGACATAAGTTTGATGAGTGAGATTAGGAACTTGATGATGCAAGCAGAAAGGGTGGGTTTGTCAGTTCTGGAGGAGGGGAATACTGGGCATTTCTCTACTAGAACTGTATTGGAGGCTAGTGGTCAGAGAGATAATACAATTCTAGGCCTGGGAAGGCTGAATAGGTATGACTATCCAATGGGCTTGGGTGGGAACACTCGCAGGGTTACTTTGTACAGCCTTCCCAGCCACACATGATGACATCAGCATGCATGTGGAAGAGAGATCTTTAGGGAGGGGAAAAACAACTGCAAACAGCAGTTTGACATCATATGCCATCCTGGGTCTATATTAAATTATCGAAAAGACAGGTCTGCAAATGGCACCTCATCGAAAATGCCATTTGGCAAACTGTTCATAGTGAGATCGCAGTGCAATTAAGATTGGAAAATTTGCCCTTTCCTCACTGTAGTGTAATCTTGAAGTTGGTATATATAATTAGCGGAGGTGTGGGGGGGCACAACCCCCCCCCCCCACAAGAGCAAAATTGCTGAACGGCATTTTCGATGTAAGTGGTGTTCACAGACCTGTCTTTTTGATAATATAATATAATATAGACCCTGCCATCCTTATCATGGTTCACTTGCTTGGAAAGCCTCCCACACAGTTAGTCTGAAGCATAGAGAACGGGGGCCTCACTCATGAATAGGTGTTCTCTCAGAATGAAACCCCTTCTGTGCAAGTCACCCTGGGAACTGCCAGGATGGAACGTTTGAAGACTGAGACCATAAGGACAGGCAGGACATGAAGTTAGTGGTCCAAAGGGCAACTTCAACACTTGAACTACCTGTAAATCTTTGAACTGAAATGGATAGATGGAATCCCAGTCTTTACTGCTTGATTTTTCAAATTTAATGTTATGGAAGTTTAATTACAAACAGTTAAGGGTGATTGAAAGATACTTTAACTAATAGTTACCTGCATTATACAAGTAACCCTCCTTCTTTCATGAAAAAAGAACATTCCAAGAGGTCAATATATTAGGGCTTGTAAAATGACCACTAATTATATCAAACTGAGACAGGAAATATCACTTATTATTGATTTATTTGTGGGCAGAGGCTATAAAAGAGAAATTGTATTGAGTTTGGAAGAAGTATTGATAAGATGTATCCTCCTATTCTAAGGTCGTCCATTATCTCTAACCAAAAAGTTAAGCGGAGTAAGGATAAAAGCTTAGTCTGTAACTTAGACATGACAGTAGATAGTTACAATATTCATTCCTTCATACAGCACATTGGAAATTTTTGGAAGGTAATAAGGAATTAAGGCTATAGGAAATACACCTGAGTTTGTATATACTAACAGGGTGAATAAGAAAACTTTACGATTTAATGATAGTATTAAGATTTTGGATAATATTAATAGCAATAAGAGTAAAGGGATGTTCAGATGTGGTGACTGTAATATATGTCATTATATTTTAAAAGGACCTGTTATAGACTTAGAATCTGTAGTTCATACCTTAGAAGTACCTGATAGGTTTAATTGCAAGACAAAGGGAGTAGTCTATGTGAGTGCGTGTTCTGGGTGTTGTGCCTTTTATGTAGGCATGACCACCAGCACACTAAGAGATAGGATTAAAAAATATTTATATAGTATTAAAAGGACGGATGATAAAAAACACTTTACAAGCATACTGTGAGCTGTGAAAAATATAAATAATTTCAGTTCACCATTTTATAACATTATTTGGCAGACAGTAGAGGAGGCAATTTTAAGAATTATATAGAACAAGGGGAGATCTTATGGCAAATTAAACTGGGAGCTGACTAATTTCCAGGACTTAACAACATGATCAATATAAATGTTTTTTAATAGTTAGAAGATCATTTATTAGAAAATAAAAATATGTTTTGGACTGTTTTATATTTTGATATTATGATATATAAATATTTATGCATGCATACATTTTTATTACATATTTTTCTTTTTTTTTTCATTTTTTGATTCAAATGTTTTATTAAGTGTCAATTAATTAATGGAAGATGTTTCTTGATTGGTTTATTTCAGTATTTAAACTTTGTTTGTTAGTAATGTTATACTCATGAAGTCTGTTTAAGTCTGTTTTCAGACAAAAGCGTTGATTAAAGTTTTGGTTACGCTAATTCCATTTTGTGGTTCCTTTCCTGGTCCGGCTGTTGGATTTTGTGGCCAGTGTGATTTTTGAGTTCTGGTTTTACTTGCGTATAGATGCCACATGTTTCCAAGTGAGGTGGATGTATGATTTATTTTCATGGTGGCAAATGTAATGCAGACATAGTAGATACATGCAGTGATGTGGTAATTTATGATTATGTCATTTGTAATGTGCAAATTTTGTGCAAGCTCTGTATTCCATACATGTATGAGACAGATGAACTATACAGGACACATCACTGGCATGATTTACCTGTGTGTGTGTGTGTCATGGCAATGTGCAGACTGCAGGCACTGCAGAGTGTATTCACAAGTTCTACATGTGACTACATGCAATGTCTGTGAATGCACTGATCCATCTAGAGCAACTGTAGCCATATTAATAAGGAAATGTTATTATTAGCAGCCATCAAAAAACATTTTCCAGTCTTATTATTTTCATTAAATCCAACATTTTCCAGTCTTATTATTTTAACTAAATCCATTTTGCTCAAAATCACACAGATCAACACCAAGCCAAGCTTAAAATTGCTCCAGCTTTATTAAAAAGAAAAACAATCACTTATACATATGATATTATATTGTATACTCAAAACAGTCCTTGTTCAGCTATCATGTACATACTCATCCCAGTTCACAAAAGTGTTTATATTTTTAGCACATTTCCATTATTCATATATCACTTCTGCCACTTCCCCCAATGTTTCTGTGCTAAAGTAAAAGATCTACTCCCCTCTGATACCTGTCTACCTTTCTCTCAAAAACAAATCTCCTGAGACTCCCTCCATAAAGCTTTCCATAGACCTACAAATTGAACTCTAAATCACATTACGTAGGATGAGCTATCAACTCGTAGCTTATTAGAGAACACCTTCCATGCTCCAGAAAATCATGTAACATTCCTAAACCTACTCAATGAACTCTCCATTAACAAGAATCCCATTATTTTGAAGACTTTAACTATCCCCTCAAAAACTGGAATACCTAAACCTCCAGTGAAGGATATGCCCAAACGTTCTAAGATTTAATAAACAAAAATACCCTGAACCAGTTAACAAACCCCATAGGGGTCAAAATATTCTAGACTTGATTCTTATGAACCTTCTTCATGCACTTCTGCCCCTGGCATTTCTACCTCTGGTGAAGTTGTATCATAAACCAGTGACTTTCACTTTTAAAATCTAAAATGCAAAAAACCAATATTTCAGAATTCAATGATTTAACATGTAATAACTTCATCAAATTCTATTAACCAAGTTCTACAATTTGCTTACAGAAGCATCACCCTTAATGTTAACACAGTAGGTAATTTCTCTAAGGAGTTCTTTGCTTACTTAGATATATGTATAAACTGTCAGGTTCAACCAGATTTAAATATAATCAGTAAGTCAAAAACAAACTACCCTGGTGGTCTACCAACATAAATAAACTCTACAATAAAAGAAAAAAAGCCATAATGTACAACACAGATTGAAGAACCCTTATAACAATAATGTCACAAGTATTATAAAAATCAAAATTGGGTTGGGAGAGTGGCTTAATGGCTAAGGTGTTTGCCTTACAAACACAAGGTGCAGGTTTTGAGTCTCACAAGAAATAATTGGCTAAGCTTAAAATGGCTCGCAAGGGCAGTTAGCTTAGTACTAAACTATGAACCTATGAAAAATACAATTATGTCTACTAAAAGAGCCAGTGAACTTAAGTTAGCATTGGAAGCCAAAAACAATTACAAATCCTTCTTTTGCTATGTTAGGAAACAAAGAAATAACACCCATCATTGATCTGAACTTATCCAAAATAGCAACACTTATTCTGACCTAACAGCAAGGCCAACATTCTAGAAAACAAATTTAGTGTGAATTTTACCTCAAAACAGCTGTTCATATTATGCATATCCTCAAATGTCTCAGACCCCTCTTTATCATCACCATGCAACGTGTACTGAAGATACTTTCTTAGACCAAAAATACTTCCTCCATGGATCATAAGATACCTGGCTGTTTAATAAACAGTATTAAACAAACTTTATCATAGCTTCTCCATAAACTTTGTAACCTGAGCTTAGCCAAACACTTTATCCCCAAGGTCTGATGCACAGCAGGAAAAATGCTACTCCATAACAATTGCCCTACCACTGACCCCCTGGAATTATAGGCTTATAATTTGGGGAGTCTTATTTGCAAAGCCATAAAGCATATAATAAAGGACCTGCTAAACTCTCAGATCAAAAATAGCATCAGACTAGACCCACAGCAATTCTGCTAAGATCTGCCTGCAATCAGCTGGACATATAAGCGAATTTAAGTACACTTGTATCTGCACTTTTTCATATAGTACTGTATTTAATTATTTTTTTCACTGAATATTAATTCAGTTGAATATTGTGGGCTCTGTATCTCTACAGTTAGTTCCACACCCTCCCTCCCTGTTCTTGTTTTGGTGTTAATCTTGGTGGCATTGAAAGTGCCCGCCCCTCTTGTAAATTTGTATTTGGATACTCTTTCTGGGCCCATCTCATTTGCTCACTCAGCTGAGTGCAGTGAGATCATATTCTGATTTCAGGCACTCCTGCTAGTCCCATCTCTTCAGCCGTATCCACTGTGTACAAAGAGAGCATTTGGGAAGACTACCCCTGCCTCTTAATCCTGCTCTGTTCCCTCCCTAAAAAAAAAAATATATATACACACACACACACACATATATATATATATATATATATATATATATATATATGGGTTCCGGCGTGTAGCTCGCAAGACATTTCCCTGCGAGCTACATCGCCAAAACCAAATGGCACAGCAGCACTTTGCCGTAGTGCATTATGGCCGAAAAGCATAGCCGCTGCAGCTGTAATCCATGAACGGAAATATTATAAATGGTGGCGATTCTTACAGACAGCTGTCTGGCTGTATTCAAGCAGGACAGCCATACTGGATGTGTAACACATTCCTTATTCTCATTCAAGGAATGCATTTATTTAATTATTTATTTATTTTGTTGTCAAACGTCTATGCTTTTCAGCCATATTGCACTACGGCAAACTGCTGCTGCAGCCATTTGGTTTCGGCAATGTAGCTCGCAGGGAAATGTCTTGCGAGCTACATGCTGGAACCCATATATATATATATATATATATACACACTTTATTCAGCTGTTCTTACTGTAACTGTCTTAGTTTGCTGTTCTGCGTGCTATCTGTTCAGTTGCTCTTACTCTGCGCTTATAACTGCTTGTTAGTAGCCTTCTAATTTACTGCCTTCTGCAGTTGTTTTTAGTCATTTGTTAATTTAATTGCATTTATTTAAAGTGCATTTGCTGTAATATTGCTACACACTCAAGTGTGCTAGCCTGCGCTGCATTTGAATTTTATTTACTGCTGTTTTAGCTGCTTTTCTGTAAAAAAAAAAAAAATCTAAGCTTGTTTCCTGCCTTTCTTGTAACTAGTCTAGTTCAGATACAGATATGCTGAATCCAGGACTGTTGATAAGCTACTGAGCCTCCCAAGCCTCTCTGTGTTGGAGGGAAGCCTTCTAGCTTATCAGTGGGAGTGGTAAGCACTAGGTAGCCTATCTATCACAACAGGAGTGGTTTCTGGCCCAGAAATTGTCGTTTATTGACCATTTGGGTAGTTTTCCATCTCTGGTTTAAAAGACTGCATTTGCGCTAGTTTCTCGGCTTTCCTGTAACTAGTTTAGTCCAGGTGCAGATTTGTTGTATCCAGGACTGTGTGTAAGCTTCTGAGCCCCCAAGCCTTTCTGTGTTGGAGGGAAGCCTTCTAGCTTGTCAGTGGGAGTGGTAAGTACTAGGTAGCTTATCTACCACAAGAAGAGTGGTTCCTGGCCCAGAAATTGTATTTATAGTTTATAAGGCTAGATCCTTAGGTAGCATGGCACAGTGGTGCAGCAGTTAACATTGTCACTTCACAGCAAGAGGTTCTCTGGTTCGATTCTTGGGTGGGGTGCCTTCTGTGCGGAATCTGGATGCCCTCCCTGCATTCGTGTGAGTTTCCTACAGGTGCTCTGGTTTCATCCCACATTACAAAGACATGTGTCTGGAGAGTTTCTCCCTGGGCATCTGCAGAAAATTGGCTTGTTCCAAGTCGGACATTCAAGGTAATCAAATGTTGAACAAATAAATCCTGTCTAATGAATCTAGTTAACTTCTTAGATATGTGGGCGGCGCAGTGGTGCAGCGGTTAACATTGTCACCTCACAGCAAGAGGTTCTCCGGTTCGATTCTCGGCTGGGGTGCCTTCTGTGTGGAGTTTGCATGTTCTCCCTGTGTTCACGTGGGTTTCCTCCGGGTACTCCCGTTTCCTCCCACATTCCAAACACATGCATCTGGAGCATTTCTCCCCGGGCCTCCGCTGAAAACAGGCTCTGTGGAACCTAGTCGGACTTTCCCGGTCAACAAATGTTAAATAAAATAAAAAATAAAATATGGCATCACAGATGTTGACAGCAGTCATGCTGTCCACACTGCATAACTTGAACTGGCCAAGGGATTTGATACCAACCCACATTCTAGCATAGTTAGTAAATATATTGCATTAAAAATAGATCCCTATGTGGGATCAATCTGGCTTGCAAATTTTCTAAAATATAGCACCAATATAATGCAGGTGGCAAGTGCCTTATCAGAGAGTGTGAAGATGACTAATGGTGTCCCACAAGGCTCAGTTTTGGATCTTAATTTTTCAGCATTTACTTTTCTGACCTCCAGAAAATAAACTAAGACCTCTGGCTAATGAAATCTACAGAGGACTCAAATTAAATGTGAAAAATACAGTGCTGTCATATTTGGTAGACAGATGCCTACTCCCACTATGCAGCATAGTGAATACCCTACTTTAAAATGAAAGTATTATTAGGGACCTCCACTGATTATCATTTGATGACAGTAGTCAGAAGTCCTTCTACTTAGTGCAACTAATTGCCAGGGGAATACGAACCATATCTAGATAGATCATTGTTCTCTTATATTCACTATTGATTACACCAGTTATTGAGTACAATACCCCCTTTGGGATGTACCTCACTAGGAATATCAAATGACTAGAAAGACCCCTGAGGTCCCTAACTAAGGAGATCACTGGCCTAAAAACCCTAATCTACCAGGAAAACTGGGATCACCATCCTTATATTCCATAGCTTGGAAACTCTAGAGGTGTGATCTATGCCTTAACTTCCATGCTACTAAGGACATAGTGGTCCTGGATCTCTTATGTCCTCACATTAGATAGCCTCACAAAGATTAGAATTGTGGATCTAAATCTTCTTTAACAAAAAACAAGATGGAGATATAAGTTCATCACAGAGTGCCTCCTACATCTCTGCAATATAGTCCCCATGCAAATTAAGCAGTGTTATGTGGATGAATGGATAAGTACTCACAAATTTACCGTCAACTTGATTAGCCTAGCCCTCATCAAAATAGGGGGTACAGTCTAAGGTGAGTACTGTCAATGCATAAATAGTCACAATAATCAGTTGACTTATAAATCCTAGGATTCTATAATCCTATGATCTAGTGATTTATTCCCCTCCTTAACAGTCTTTGCCTATCATACACCATTGACCTTAATGGTAGGTATCAATACTTAAACACAAACTTTGCAAGGTTAGATTTACATTCAGATGTTATACAGTACTAGAGCAAAATACCAATGATAGTGTTCCTTTGAGTCAAAGGTTGGTAAACAAAATGGGACGTTTGAGGGATAACTAGCATAAATCACATACAGTGGCCCACATGCAGCTGGAGGTTTACTTTGTGTCAAATATCTGTAGTCAATAATGCCTAGCCATACTGTATTATTTATTTACTTATTTACTTATTCTGCTTTTTGACCATCTGGGTGGACAGAGACTAATTTTTGCAAAGGTCCAAGGATAAAACCTCTATATGAGAATTTTACCAACAGAAATTACACCAAATGTTAGTCTCAATACAGGCCTTAGAATATTAGGAAATTTGTTTATATACAAGTGGACTCTAACCAAAACTCAGACAAATTATTGATAATATTCCAATGATACAGTAGCCTTAGCACAGTGTGAATCTGAATTTCAGAACAAACATGGTTTGAAAGCCTATAAATGAAAATGAACTTGTGCTGAGTTTGTGCCTTAGCAGAAGACCAAAATAAGCCATCCTTGAGAAAGTAATTCACAACATTCCTACTGTGTTGTAAATGCAGTAAAAAACACTGGCTTTGGCACACAATGATCTACTATTCAATCTAATAATGAATGCTGTTGTGTGATTTTAAACAGAAGATTAGCAGATATGTAAAATAGTGATAATTAAAAATTGCTTGTGCCTGGTAAAAATAGCAAAGACAAAAGTCAAACTATTTGTGGGCAGTTAGAGCAAAAGTGAGCAAATAAAAATATTCAAGAGGCATGGAATTCAATAATTTACCAGTGGCTTAGAGTATTCCTATCCTCTCTTCAAGTGATAGATATACCAGACAATATACTCACAAATGCATTAATAAAGCCTTTATAACCAACTTTGGAATTCTGGATACAAGTATTCAGTAATCTGAGGATTCAGAGTGTTTAGAAGGAAATAAAGAAAGGAAGATTTTCACAACAAATAACAAGGAAAAAACAAGAAACTGTTAAATGTCTGTGAAGAAGGCAATACATACTGCAAAATGACACTGCTTTGTTATGTAACACACAGATTACAGGGAATGATAATTTTCTATCAGAAAACCTTCAGTCTACAGAAAAAGGCAACATTTTTCCAAAAGAGACGGTAGAAAAAATAGGCAAGGTGCAGGTGAAAAGGAAGAAATCAAAACTGAACACAGAAAGATTCAAGAACATTACTGTAAGAAAAAATTAGAAAGACATTGACAAGATGGCTCTAGGTATGGATGTACAAAGCAAGCTGGATGAGAATTGTATGCTTGGAAATGTAATGTACAATGAAAACAGTGGGATTAATAAGACTAATGGTGATGAAGATCCTTCCTCTGTAACAATTGGTAGAGCAGATATTACTGAATTAGAAGTTGAAGATTCTTCATATCTGGTCAGAAAATATATTCTTGTAATTGGAGATTCAATTATTAGAGGAACTAATACATTTACAGAGAAGATAATGAACATCAAATAGCGTTATACTTTCCAGGAGTAAAAGTAGAGGATGTAATACAAGCCTTGGAATATCTGAATGTAAGGAAGTATGGATCTGTTCTTCATGATGGTACAGATTATTTCATCCACAAGAACTCTCTGACTGTTTGTGGGGAACTTATAGCCTTCACAGATAATTTAAAGCTGGGCAGGTAGCTAGGTAATGAATGATTTTATGTGTGGTGATTAGCTGAATATATTTTAGGTAGCTGGGTAGTCCTAGCCATTTAAGTGTTTTCAATATAGTGCAATAGCAGGTACGGTAGTGACAATTTGATGTGGAAGAAGTAAAGACATACAAATTAATAAACTGTGTGCAGATTCTAAAATTTATTCTCAGTCATAACAGACTATAGATTTATTTACAAAATCTTATGTAAAACAGTTTAGCTCCACAAAGGGGGTGATAAGTTATTCTAGTTATATCCAGGTAACCTCAGATACTGGAATCAACTTCGATTATATTAAAAAGAAGTATGCAAAGTACATAAAAAAGCACTGGGAGGAGACAGAATCAGTAATAATGACTTGAGAACACTTCAGCAAGAACTTATGGTACCATTATATCAATTATACACTAAGTGATATAACTATAGAGAGATTCTTCAAGTTTGGAGACATGTTTATTAAACCTGTCTTTAAGGGAAAGTGGAGTAGGACAAACCCTTAAATCTACTTTCATGTTGTGAAAAAATAATGGAGAAGGTAATATTGGATAAGATATTGTCAGAATTAAAAAGGTTGTGACTTGAAACCATATATCAGCATGCATATATTGAACATAGATATCTTACCACTTGTAACATGGTGTTCCATAACAATATAATAACATCTATGAATAAAAAATTGAGTTTTGCTGTGATGTAATTTGTGTAGATTTTACTTCAGCATTTGGCAGGGTCATACACCAAACACTGATCAATAAGTTAGAACAACTAGGTATTGATTTACTCTTGAAAAGATAGACAGCTGTATGGCTTACAGACAGGACAAGGCAAGTGCAGCGGGACAAGCAAAATTCTTTTTGCAGTCACAGTGTCCCACAGGGCTGTGCCCTAAGTTCTTACTTGTTTAGATTGTCCCCGGGATTCAGGAAGCTGTATTTTCCAAGCAGGAACAGTGTAGGAGCTCCTGCATGGAAAATGTCCACCGAGCGTTTCAGGATAGTGCCGTTTTCATGTGCACGAGCAGTCCTACATGTTTCTAGCATGGAAAATCTACAAATATGCAAATCACCTCATTTGCTGGTGAAAACCATGCAAATAAGGTGATTTAGCGATTCACCAAGCTGCCAGGTCTCCATGCTAGAGCAGTGTCAGTGCAGAAATGTATTCGGAAAATAACTGAGTACATATCTGCAACTTACAAAATGGAGGCATGACAGCTTGTGAAAATGCATGTACATGACATGCCAATGGCCAAATATAAAGTCATTGGCATTAAAAAAATGATGAATTATTATGAAAATTAAACTATGCATAGGGCAGTGGCACGCAAACAGGATCGTGCCGAAAATAAAAAAAAATGTGAAAACTCAATTTTAAGTTAATTCTGCATTTAACCATTATGCTCAATGGCAGGCAGAGTGTAAACAATACCAGGGAGCACTGGTTGTCAAGGAGAAAGGGTTCACTTTAGTGCAGTAACAAACGAATGACCTATACACTGGGGTATGCAAATGAGGGGAGTTATACTGAATCACATATTTCTTCAAAGTGTCAGCTTGTACCTAACCATGTAGGTGCAGCAATACAACAGTGCAAGTATAAGAGCTGAATGACTTCAAAAGGGGGTGTGTCATGCTTGCTGTAAGCTCATTGGAGCTCTGTGGCCCGTGTTTGCCCTTAGCTAAGCAAAGCTAAGGAAGGGGGTGTGTCAGATGTGCCTGAGCAGTGTGTACATAGCCTAAAGGGGTGTGCGTGCCACGCACTGGGTTTTTAACAAAAAAAAAAAAAAAAAAAGAGGAAATGGCAGCACTGTTTACATTTGAGGTCTGGGTATGCACGGCACACCTTGGGGCTTAAATAGGGAGGAAATGGGAAGGGGAAACAGCACTAGGAAGGCAATCAAGGAGAACTAGCATAGCTGGCAGGTGGAATGTATCAGAATCAACCAATTACACAGGCAGCAGCCCACCACACTACTATAAACTATGCAAACACCCTACAGACTGTTTTTTTCCAGAAACTCTACACCACCAGTGTACACAGATGGGGGATTTTTAACTGGAAAAACTAACTAAAAATGTTAGAGGCTGCTACTGCTTTACTCCATCAGTATGTGCTAGAGACTGAGGGTGGTGAGGAGGAGAATGCTGACAACTGACCCACAGTGAGGAGGAGGAGATGACTGTACAGACCCAGGGTAACCTACCAGGGCCTACATGAGCTGGAAATAGTGGAGTGCTATAGGGTGGACAGAAACATTCTACAGCAAATCATTGAGCTGTGCCGGCCACTCCTCACACACAGAACTAATAGAGGGGAACCCATCCCAAGGTATGTATAGGCTTAAGAATTCTAGCCACAGGTACCTTTCAAAGACCAACTGGGGATATCATGGGGGTCTCACAGGCATCAGCATCTAGGGTACTCCACCAGTTCCTGGATGCTATGACATCACATGCTAATGAGCACCTATATTTTCTCACCACCCATGAGGCGTTGAACAGAACTATGCATCTCTTCCAACGTATAGCAGAATACCCTGAGGTAGTTGGTGCTATAGACTGCATGCACATCAAAATCAAAACACCACCCAGTGAGCGGGGGTACATAAACTGTAAGGGCTTCCCCTTCATCAACTGCCAGGTCACGTGCGATGCCCATGGTGTAATCATGAATGTGCGCGCTGGCAGCCATGGAAGCTATCATGACTGCCACATCTGGCATTGCTCACAGCTGTATCAGGCATTTGCCAGGGGGAGGACATTCCATATGGCCATCTAGTGGGGGATGCTGGCTATGCACTGGAGCCATAGCTGATGACACCCATCAGAAATGCACACACACCTGAACAAGAACACCATAATGAGGCACATGCACAAACCAGGATCATTGTAGAGCATGTGTTTAGGATGCTCAAGTCACAGTTCTGCTGCCTTGACATATCAGGTGGAGCCTTGCAGTACTCTCCAGCTACATGTACACAAATGTTCATATGTGCCATGCTACACAATATGATCCTGTGGAAATAGCTGCAGCAGGAAGAGCACAGGGCAGGGCCACAGAGCCCCCCCCCCCCACCATTGCCAAAGCCAGCACAGGCACAGAGGGACTCGGAGGAGGAACATCCTGACCCTGGCCCTGTAGGCAGAAGGAGGTGTGCCCAATATGCTCATGCCTTGGCAAAGAGGCAATGCATAGCACACACACTAACACTGAAGGGACCTGGGTACTGATACCTCTCTCTGACTTGCACATACAGTAAAAGGGATGCCAAACATGACACTACCTGTGCATTACCATGTATATGGAGTGTACTACATGGATCTGATATAGTCAGCCCTCCAGCAATATCCTCAATACTGGCCCATCAACAAGGTAAGTCACTCTTCCTATCAATTACAGAATGGAGTAGTATGTTCTCATACTTGCATGTATCATATGGATGCAAGCATGCAAGGGAATTGGGTCACTGAATGGGATAGCAGCAGACAGCTGACAGCTATATGGGGCAGCAGGAAATCCATAAGAAATACTGGTGTCAATATACTAGGCAGCACTACACAAGGTGACAACTCCCACTGCAGTATATGTGAGGGTGAAAATAACTGTGGGTATCAATAGGTCACACACATGGATGTCAATGCAGGTCACATACATGCCACCACCAGCCTCACCCAGCAGGACAGGTGTAGATGACTATAAAAAAGGCCAGGCTAAGGCCCCCAAATGATGGCAAGGGTGAACAGCCCCCACCAGACCTACACAGATATACTACAACAGGTCTGGCAGTTGCATTTTAGTTCTGAAGGGTAAGAAGTCTGAAACTGAAATTTATGCCATTAAGATCTAACTTGTACTCTACTGATATGCCTCCTTTCTGCATGATAGGTCACTATACAATATGAAATGGAAGCCAACCGAGTAACCAAAATACCAGTACAGTCATTGCAAATGTTTAAGTCTTCACGTGTGCACCCCCCCCCCTCACAATCCCATGTAGAAATGCAGTAACATGTAAGTTTGAGGAGTAATATCACTAGAGCACAGACTGCCAGAGCTGTCCCAATCTACATTGTTGCATGTGTACAATATGCAGGGGTCAGTGTGGTAAGTTTGTTGTGTGTTTAATATTGCCTGGAAGTGGTCAGCATGTGGGCCTGGATGGTTGTGTTTCAGTGGCCTAGGTACAGTGGCCATCAGGGCCATGTTCAAACTGCAGTTCCAACCACACTGCTTTTCAGCTACACCCATGTCAGCAGTTGTACATACTCACTGTCCTGATGTCAATATCTGTCTCCGCTGGAAAGCTGTACATGTCATGAATGGGGGCCCATACATAGAAACAGTACACAGGTGGAAGTAGCCTACACAAAGTGCATATAAAATAACTGTCAACTGCACACAAGTTTGGAATTATAAATAAAGATTAGCATCACATTAGTTGTCCCTCTAGTGTAGAATACTGGTAGTCTGGCTAATCACTGGCAGACCTCAAAAGGCAGTTATAAAGTTATGACAGGCTGCCCATGTCCACACACAAGACAGCATAAGGGGAATGTCCCAGGTATATTTGTGGGTCAGGTGCAAGTAGCTTCCATATCACACATGCACCCAGCTCACCCCACCATCAGCCACACATTTATCACAGGTCATATCCTTGCTGGAGGGAATGAATACAGCATGAGCCCATCTCTGTATGAGAATACATACATGATGCTGCATGCTGAATAGGTGTCCCATGCAGGTGTGTCCCCAGCTGTAAGCAGCAACCTGACCACATCCCAGACTTGTGGCTCAGTATGAACAGGAAGGACTGACAGGAACACCTCAACCAGTCACCACTGTCACCCCAGGGTAATCCACTGACTTGCAGCCTGGGAACGTATGACTGACAGAATGCACTGGCCTGCTACAGATGGCCTGCAGCACTCTCAAATGGCCTACAGTCTTCTGGCAAAGGACCATGCCACACCCATAGTGCCAAAGTACAGAATATCAGGGGGTCCTAACTAACAACCTAACATAGTAAACAGAAAACAAATGCAAGGCCATGTTGACAAATGCCAGTAGCATGCTCCACCCCCATGTCCTACTGCAAGAACTGTGGACCAGACCATAAATACTACTAGGATAAAGGCCCAACTATAGGGATACCTCTGAGATATTGCTTTCATAATGTTAGGAAGAGGAGAGAATAACAGAGGGAGGATGTAGAAGCATACAAGGCCATGGCAAACCCAGAGCTGTTGGATATGCTACACTTAAAGAAATCCCAATCCCTCAGAGACACACACACACACACACACACACACACACACACACACACACACACACACACACTCCAGGGATCTAAATCTTTTCATCACAATGAACAAAACATGCTAGAGGGATAGGTTCCTGACCCAGAAACTCCCCAGAATCTGAAATAGACTGTCATACCTGTCAAGCAGAGTGCCTCATTGGCTCTCTTCAAAAGGAACCTTGATGATTGGATGGGAGATAGGAAATTCACCCCGGGGATCACGTCAGTTGCCCTGCTAGACAGGGGTCCAGGGATGTAAACACTGTGGGAAGAAACAGCCAGGGATTTTTTATGGCTAGGCTTGTATAGGCCATAGGGCCGATAGCCTAGTACCAACCTATGACCCTATGAACCTATGGATGTTATGGTGTGTGAAGTCTGAAATTCTAATGTCCACTCATACTACTCCCTGACTGCAAACCCATAAATGAATAGCCATAAAACTGCTTGCAAACCACAATGTGAAGGTAAACTGACCAGACATATGAGTCCTGCCTCTGGATAACCTATGTGCATCTGTACAGCTGAGAGGTATGACCCCAGGAGGATATGCCCATTCCTTTAAGTTGAGAAAAGCACAAAAAGGGGATCCCCAGCCTGCATATTAACAAGGTGCTGGACCGTTTACACAGAACCAGCAGTCTATTGTCTGTAGCTACCCCTTCACAATGGCAGGAGCGTGCCAGAATGTGTAGTCTATATGCCTCAGAATATTGGTCTCAGCTTCATTCATCTTGTATTTCCCTGGTAAATAACTGTGAGCAAAGAATAACTGTCAGTAGTTAATGACATGATACATCACAGTGTAAAACAGTACATATGTCAGAAAATCTATGCTACAACCAACCATGTTACACAAGCAGCACAGACAGCAATAGTTACAATATCTCCCGTATTTTACCCCCATTGTGTCTCCATATTGGCAACCTATCTACAGATATCATACAGAAACAGGTTGCTAAGTGTAGCTGTAGCACAAAAAAACTCTGAACTGGAGTCCTCCCCTCCCTGGAATGGATACACATACTCAATATAGAAGGTCATATTGGGCATGCTCCTACACTTAGAGAAATGAAGCCAATGTCTGACAACACAGTGGACTACAGATATCCATTATTCACAGATGTCTGTGCACACATACCAAATTGTACACCATTGATACTTCACACATGCACACACATTGGATAGGAATACTCACACATATCTAAGGCCAACATAAGATAATATGTCAAACATACATACACACAGATGTGGGGAAGAGAGGGACAGACATCGACAGAGAGAATCCCATTATGAGGCCTTTCCCACCCAGTACACATCCCATTGGCCTATATCACATGTGCTGATGTCATTCACTTTAGAAATTCCTTTGGTTACCCCTCAGCCCTATAGTCTCAGTAGTGCTCGTGATAACTGTGTAACACTACAGTAGAAATAAGTATCCATGTAGCAGCTGTAATCTCAGTCCTGTCAAATGAAAAGTTGTGTGTGTGTGTGTGTGTGTGTGTGTGTGTGTGTGTGCGTGCATACGTGCGTGCGTGCGTGTGTGTTTCTAGATTAATGTGGATGAGGCCAATTACACTTCCCATTGCCCTGCTTTAGCACTCCTGCTGATGTCAGTCACCCTGAAATAACCCTTTGGGCATTTTGCAGCCTTGTAAACTCTGTGGCACTTGTGACAACAGCATAATATTATAATATAGCAAACTAGTTAGGTAGGAGTTCTAATCCCTGTCTTGGCAGCTGTAAAAATGTGTGTGTCTGTGTGAAGGAGTGCGTGTCTTTGTAGAGACCTGATTTTGTGGCCATTCACACTCAGTACACTTCCCTTACCCCTCCTTTAGCACTGATGCTGATGTCGCTCACCTTCAAAGGTACCTTTGCACAGCTCTGCAACCTATAAACTCCGTGGCACTTACAGTAACTGCATAATGCTACAGTATAGTAAACTAGTTAGATAGGAGTTCTCATGCCGGTCCTGGCAGCTGTGGAAACGTGTATTTCTGTGAGAGCGTGTGTGTCTTTGTAGAGACCTGATATTGAGGCCATTCACACTTAACCAAAGAGAACGAAAACAAACCAATAAATCAAAACAGGAGAAAGATACACCACAGGCAAGGTTTTATTTAGCACTTTCATCAGCAGTACGCCAATGACTTCATCAGAATAAACAATTGTTTTACACACAGCATTTAAATAATCATGCTCCCCATCACATGTTCACCAAAATGATTCCCCATAGGCTGTTTAAAATGTATTACTAAAACCATTAGTATGCTATTAAAAAACTTATAAATAATGCATACACTTGCAAAATATTTTTAAAAATTAGAACTATTGTCTCTAACATAAAATGCAGTAAATAGAATGCCACTACATGTACTGGATGTATAGTAAGTTGCATTTTACATGTGGAATTCAGACCTCAATTTTAACAAGCTGAATATAGAAATCATCTCGTTGAGACCTGGTGCAACTGTAGCATTGCATCTAAGCTGCCATATCAGCTCTCTGTATTCAAGAAACATCTCTTTAGGCCCCCCCCTTCCATCTTTGTTCTCTATTGGTTCAAGACCTGCAAACTTAAAGGAATGGTTACAGAACTCAATAGTATGCCTAGCTAAGGCATTGTTTAAATTACCTCTACGAATATCATAGAGATGTTGTTATACATGTTTATTTAGTCCATTTTTTGTTTTTCCTATATAGAATTGTCCACACGC
Source organism: Protopterus annectens (assembly GCF_019279795.1). NCBI lineage: Eukaryota > Metazoa > Chordata > Ceratodontiformes > Protopteridae > Protopterus > Protopterus annectens. The sequence goes on along the minus strand of NC_056733.1, from coordinate 1,208,500,821 downwards.
CTGACAAATGGCTACATAGACCAGTCGTTTACTAAGACAATTCAGTTTTTGCCTTAGCCTAACCTCCCCATATCCAGTGATATACTATCACTTTCAATAATATGGGTACATTGTGGAAAATGCCCACATTATTTCATCCAACCTGTACTATCATTTGACTTACACCTTTCCAAAAAGGGGGGCCTAAAGAGATGTTTCTTGAATACAGAGAGCTGATATGGCAGCTTAGATGCAATGCTACAGTTGCACCAGGTCTCAACGAGATGATTTCTATATCCAGCTTGTTAAAATTGAGGTCTGAATTCCACATGTAAAATGCAACTTACTATACCTCCAGTACATGTAGTGGCATTCTATTTACTGCATTTTAGACAATAGTTCTAATCTTAAAAAATATTTTGCAAGTGTATGCATTATTTATAAGTTTTTCAATAGCATACTAATGGTTTTAGTAATACGTTTTAAACAGCCTATGGGGAATTATTTTGGTGAACATGTGATGGGGGGCATGATTATTTAAATGTTGTGTGCAAAACAATTGTTTATTCTGATGAAGTCATTGGCCATTCACACTCACTAACACTTTCCTTACCTCTCCTTTAGTACTGCTACTGATATCACTCACCTTAGAGGTATGTTTGAACACATTTCTATCTATAAGCTCTGTGGCACATGTGATAAATGCGGAACAATGTGGTAACAATAACTACATAGGTAGGGGTTTGAATCTCATTCCTGGCAAGTGTTTGTTTGTGCGTACCTCTATGTGTCCATACATTAAAGAGTTTGGCCCCATTTACACCCAATACACTTCTCAGTGCCTGACTTTAGCAGTCCTGCAGATATCATTCACCTTAGAGGTACCTGTTGTCAACCCTAAACCATATAAGATCAGTGGTAAATGCATAACATAAAGGTCTGAAAACATAATCAGATAGAGGTTTGAACCTCACTCCTGGCAAATGTAAATGTGTGAGTAGGGTAAAATATTTTGTGAAATCTCTCACTCACTAGATCACCAAATGCCAGTATTTACAAGGGTTGGTGATGTTCCTCACCTTAGGAGTACTTTGGGACAACATCCATCTTATAAGCTCCGTGGCATGTGCGATAAATGCGTAATATTGTAGTAGCAATACATAACTAGGCAGGGGTTCAAAGCTGAGTACTGGCAAGTGTGTTTGTGTGTTTGTGTGTGTCATCAATATCCTGGGTGGGTGTTGGTGTGATTGTGTAATAACAGGATCCATTTGGGGTGGGTTTTGCTAAACTATTATATTGATGGCCTAGTATATGTCCCAATGTCCACATTACAAGGCCAACAGTTGTCAAACACCATAGAGATTGGTGTAGACAATCCACATCCCTAAATATGTAGTGCCATGTTCAATGACTATGTGACATTATGGATTAGTTAACAATATAGGCAACCCTTCTAATACTCAGAGACCCCTCTCCACCTAGGAATCATACACAAACTCACTTGGCTAGGCAGCAACCACCATATCAGCAGTTCTCCTGCAAATTGCCTCACAGATAGTACCCATGGTGTGATTGCAGTGGACTCCATGTCAAACTGATGGCCAGACATAACTGGTGTAACACAGGGTATGGACCCATGTCCTCTCATGTTTGGAATCTACCCTTCCAAGGTGCAGGAGAACAGAAAGACACCCTGGCTGATAATGTGTGCATACAACAGTAAGGTGGGTGGTAGCATTCCCAATCCATGTGATGCTGACATCACACCCAAAGGCCACTTGACACCTATGACTGTTGTCAGAACCCTGGACATTACCTCAATGCCAAGTGATGTGCTGGCATGACCTTTGGGAACACCATGGCTCACATGAAGTAATACATTGGTGGTAGTCCACTGAACAGTGACATTATTATAACAGAATGGGGAACACAGGTTGACAGTCAGCTGCCTGTTGACCACAAAAGTGCCACTGACATCAGAAAGTACTTTGATGTGTTACATCTTCTGACTGTGTGTTATCAAGCAAGTAAAAGGACATGGCACCCTGTTCCATGCCCTCAGTAGCCCAATCAATGTGTACAGTGGCTCTTTTGCCATGTTCCCCACTGGACACCTGCAACTACTGTAGAGTCTGAAAACGTACCCCACAAAGGAGTTCCATGCCTTATACACATGCCCTGTATGGACAGACTCCAATAACTCCAATGAATTCCTGTATCATACTGTCTATGTAGGTGCAATCACTACCTCAGTTACACAGCCATGTCTCACCAAACGAGGTCAGGAATGCTACTTCTGAAGATACCAATCTGCCCTCACAGCATGTCCCAGACACCTCAAGCACACTTCCACACTTAAAAGAACATGCATGTGGGACATGTGCACAACCCAGACATTGTCCATGTTATGGATTATAAATCACATACATGTGAAGTAGTGCACGTCACTGGCCATCCACAATAGCAACCTGGATGAGTGGATGGGGAATACAGTACACACCCCTGGGGTCCACTCCAGTGACTATACTCCTGAGCCACACTGGGGACTATTTTCATGTGGCCTGATGCCAGGGTGTTCCCTTGGGCTAGCCTTGTAGAGCCTTCAGGCCCATTCACCTACTACACACCTATGAAGCAATGAACCAATGGACCTCAGTACTGGCAAATGTGTGTGTGTGTGTGTGTGTGTGTGTGTGTGTGTGTGTGTGTGTGTGTGTGTGTGTGTGTGTGTGTGTGTGTGTGTGTGAATAGTAATCTCAGTGTGTTTAGTTGATGAATATCCCCTGTGGCTGTGGTTATTAGCAATCAGAGGTGTGCCCAAACCACAACACGTACCATTCTCCGTTCTACAACAGATGTTGTAAATCAACATATATCTATGTACAACTCTCAGCCCTATAATCTGTGAGGCATATGCAATCACTGTGTTACAGACCTGAGATTTCCATGCACATACAGCTGTACCCTGTCTATGACTTGGTGGATGTGTTACTACACTGCCATACCCCGTGGTCTTGCTGCAGGGCCACATCCTGGTGACACACCGACCCTAGAACAGAAATGGGATACAGCATGTGAGAACACATTCATTCAGTACTTCACTTGTGGGAAGAGAGAGAGGGGTAAAGCTGGCAATGAATGTGGTGCCAAGACTGTGGCCAATATCTGTTGTCTCAGGATAGGTATTAGCATTGCGCAGTAACTGACAGCACTTGTGTTTACTGCTGTGGAGGTTGCTGATGCAACTATCAAAGGCTGTTGTGATTGTCGTATTGTCTGCTGCATGTCTGCCATCATAGATGCCTGTAGAGGATTCCATGAGGGATCCAAAGTTGTGTTTGAGACTAATAAGGGAGTTCAACATTCATGGGACACCACCTTTCTCTGCAACAGTGTCCTCCTAGTGATGTACACTTTAGTAATGGCAGGGGACCATCACATTGTCTCCCAGTGTTTGGAGGACAGTGTCTAGGCTCTGGTTAATACCATGCATCCATGTACCTGTTTGTACAGTGCATATGTGTATGATTCCACAGTTATGCAGCTAATTCCCATTGCCATGGGTGCAGTGATGTCATCCACCCCTGTTTTCATGGCTGTGAAGTTAGCTTTGGAGAGGTTTTGCAAGGTGGTTACCTTTGTGTGTGGGGGGGGGGGGGTATGGTTGACATGTTGAGCGCCATGTTGATTACAGCCTGTGTGGATCTCACCAGGTAGGGATTGTCAATTGTGGATGAGCAACAGTCCCATATTTAAGTGGTCAAAACAGGTCAAGGTTGCTGCATCCTCTACTGAGGCTCAGTATGAGCTGGTCCAGAGCAAAGGAAATGATGAATCCCAGAAGTGTTGGGCCAATGTACTGGCGTTTGGCTACTTTCCCCAGGTGATGGCGAGGTAGTTGAAGTCTCATACTATGTCAGTGTTGTGCTGGACCATCATAGATGGCAGGGTGTTGAGGAATGCGCATTGACAGTCTAGGGACAAAGATGTGGACCCATAGTAGGCTATGGTCTGGATTGCACTATTACCCCAAGGCAGGGCAGTTGTACCAGAAGTATCTCCAATGCATTATGCTGGGATACTAGTCTGGAGGTGTTCATAGCCATAATGAATATAAAGACACCACCTGTGGAGGTGTGGTGTGTTCCATGTTTAGGGGCTGACAGCTGTGGAATGTGTCATAGCCTGATACTGCAGGTCTGCTGTCTGCTGCTGTGAACCACCTCTCCCTTACAGCAGACATGTGTCCTCCACTCCAAGTGCTTTTAGTGACTGCATCCTGACGGTTAGATGTCTACTGTTGAGCAGCATGTCCCTCAGATTGCATACATTTCTAGCTGTTATGGTGGTAATTCCATTAAGAACACTGCCTAATAAGGCAACATGGGGTGGCAAGCCACTTAGCCAGTACCTGGAAACCTAGCACTGACAGATGTAGGACATCTGTGTCAAGTCACTGGGTTCTGTCAGTCATGTCATCCCAAGCAGAGAGGTACTGGATCCCCTGAGAATGACACAAAATACATAAGCTAATGTTGCAATCAATCATCTGCTGATAGTACTACAGCATTATTCTGGGTGATGACGGTACACTGCTCAGAGCTACTGTCACACCTGCTTAGACCACATAATTGGAGAGTTCAGCCATGTCTCTTGTCATGTAGTCTGGGGAGGTGTGTCCCAAGTCATTCACACCGACATTGATATAGAGTGATACTCGTGGTTGTTGTGGAGTGCCATGACTAGCTGTGTCATGTGCTGGATGCTGGCATGTGATAGATATTTGGCTGTTACCTGCTCCATATTCAACTTAGTGAGTGGGATATGTGTGTGCCTCAGTATTGAGTTACCCATGATCACTGTATTGTGCAAGGTGGTTAGCCTTAGGAGCTTAGGTTGAGGGGCACACTGTGTAGGTTAAATATGTGTCCCTTGGCTTGTGCCATGCCGCAGTGTCTGAGTGGGTGTCTGTCTTGCTGGTCTGTGCTGTTTGGGTAAATGTCCATTGAGTGCCTCTGAGAAGGTGGGTGTGTGGCTTTTCACTGTATGTCATGGCTGTCAAAGTGGGTGTCATGGTGAGCTACCTGTTCCACATGGTGTGGTGCAGGTGCTGATCTTATCCACTTGACCTGCTAGTCCAGTCTTTGCTGGAGAGTGCATATGTTCACATTGGGTGATATATGGGTAACTCTCACAGGTCTGAGTGTTTGGAGTTTAGAGGGGAGGGTTGTCTGTGTACATGAGGCAGTTGCAACAGTGCCTCAGAATGGACAAGTGCACCAGGTTAATGGGTGAAAGCACAGAAAACTGCCCTTCATACATGGCAGGAGGGGTGGACATAACTAGTAAGTACTGGGGCTACATCTGTGATGAATGAGTACTGCTGATGGCTCCCAAGTGTGCCACACTTCTTGATACAATAACCTGGTGAAGTGCCAAGTCATAATGCTAGATGACGTGCAAGATAGAAAGAACTAGCATGATTTAAGGGTGGAACAGAAGGCAGACTGTCTGTGCAGTTATCAGCAGCTTTGCCCATATGAAATTTCAGTAAGCTGTGTAGTGCATGCTGTAACTGCATAACACTATAGTAGATATAGCTAAATAGGCAGGAGTTCTAATCCCAATACTGGCAACTGTTTGGATGTGTTTGTGTGAGAATCATGTAGTGTGTGGGTTACACCATGTTTTACTTGTGTACTACCCTTTACACCTCCCCTCACTCCAATTTAGTAGACCTGTTGATGTCATCCACCTTAGAAGTACCTTTGGAATAGATAGAAATGTATAAGCTTTGTGGTGTGTCTGATAACTGCGTAGCACTGTAGTAGGAATACCCAGATAGGCAGGAGTTCTAATCCCAATGCTGGCAACTGTGTGTGTGTGTGTGTGTGTGTGTGTGTGTGTGTGTGTGTGTGTGAGAGGATCATATCTTGTGTGGCTTATACCATTTTGATGTGTATACCATACACGGCTGGTGACCACCACCTGCTGCCATTACTTTATATAGTGTGGTAACAGCATCTGCCTCACATGCAGCAGGTTAAACAACTGTACAGTCCTCTGTACATATGTGTCTGGAATATCCATATGTTTGCAACCTATACATGGTCGGAAGTGGTCTGTGTGCTTTAACAATGCCCATGTATGTGATATTGTAGCCAAATAGGCCACAGTGTGTGAGGCCACAGTCTCCCCAGACTACATGACAAGAGACATGGCTGAACTCTCCAATTATGTGGTCTAAGCAGGTGTGACAGTAGCTCTGAGCAGTGTACCGTCATCACCCAGAATGATGCTGTAGTACTATCCTGAAACATATGGCAGCATGAGGTATCATACCTGACTGAAACATCATGCTGATATGTCTGCCACCTTCACAGGTGGCCAGCCTTATGGGTGCAATACATGAGTCCAGATGCTTGGTTTTACCAGTGAACTGTTCCTGTTATAGTCACATTAAAGGCTGGAAGAGGTGTGGACTGACATATTGTGGTCTTAATTAGTATGAAATAGGAACACTTTGCATCTTAATAGGGGTGTGTACACAATTTATATCCGCTGCACACCAGTAATGTGTTGGACATGTCCCTGCCTTAGGTCATTTGTCCAGCCCATTTTTCTGGCCTCTGTCCAGATGTCTTGGCACTGACAAGTTGTGAGGTATGCTACAGGAATGTTGAATTCACATCAGGTAGGCCCCAGTGGTGACCACTGTGATGAAATGCAGTTAGCCCCAGCACAAGTGAACATGCACAAAAAGCAATATAGCTATTATATAAAGCAATATAGATGTTACTGATGGTTGTGTGTGTGCTAAATTGCATGCCCTTCACATGCCTGGGGTATTGCCAGGCAACAACAGAACAATGTCATACTCACCAGCTTCAGGCTGCTGTCCCATATGCAGACCAGAGGGTCCTAGGTAGTTGTGAGAGGGAGTTGTCAGCAGACTCACATGTGGCCTTGGTACAGGATGGATGCAGCATGGCTGCACATCTACAGTACTAACCCCATAATACACAATGCCCTGTCCTCACCATAGATGCGCACCTCTGTCCATTAGAAAACCCCATCCACAACTGCAATCGGACCTGTCACATGGATGTAGATACAATACAGATACATGTATTTGTGATACATTAATGTATTAATCCTCACTGGGCCCTTACCTGCAGGCTCCTCATCCAGTGTGTGTGTGCAACCCGCCTCCACAATGCTTCCCTCAGCTTCATGGCGTTTGCATTGGGCAGGTGCCTCAAGTTTGGCAAGGAGCTCCTCGGTGGGTGTCAATGGGGGCCGGATGGCTGGGCCTCCACCTGTGGCTAGCTGGTCCCTCACTACAGCAGCAACCCAACAATGGGTATAACAGATTACGTTGGTGGCCTGATGCTGCACATGCTCATAAGTTCTGCTGTGCAGGCCGGCATCATTTACCCTGTGGACCACACTGTTCCACAAGGCGGTCCTCTCCTGCACATCATCTGCTCTCCGTCCAAATAACAGGGTATAATGTCCAATCACATATTGGGTGACAATATCAGTTTCCCCAACAGAGTATGCTGGTAGTCAAGCCCTATGCATGTTACCTGGAAGACATAAACAGGAAAAAGGTCACAGGACCTCATACAGTTGTCAAATTTCACATCAACAGTGGATATTACTTGCAAATAATACACATTACACCATAACCCTACAAGCTATCATGGCTATAGCAGCTTGCATTACACTCCTAGCCCTGAGTATCTTATTCCCCCCAATGTCAGACACTTGACTGCATAATCCTCTATTCTCCATTCATTTCTGTGTAGATGGTCGACAGAGGCCATCTTCCATGTGGATGGTGGCAGATCTGTGTTTGTGGTGTGTGTGATGGAGCTGTGAGCACATGCCTGAGTTCATGTAGGAGGCAGACAGTGATGTCATTATACACCATGGAGATATGCTGTTGTTGCCATCAGTAGGCAATATGTACATGCTCACCATTGCTGAGGGGAGGAGTGTGGTTGATGTGCATATCCCCCTGTACAACCGGGGTAGACAGGGTGGCGATGTTCCTACCTAATCTGTGTGATGCAGGTTGGCTATGTCCATGGCATGTGTGTATGAGGTGTTCTTTACCCCCAGTACAGTGTGAATTGTGTTTCTTTTGAGGCTTACAACATATGTGGAGACACAGTGCAGTTGTCCTTGGTGGTGTGGATATGTCTGATTTGTAGTCATAGTCAGCCTTACAAGAAGTCACCTGTGAATTTACATACTTGCTCAGATATAGATGGACTTGCTTCCATGTTCTTGCCTGCACCTATGTATCCCTGTACAGGCAATGTAGCAATCTAGTATGTGGTTTGTGTATTGCTGCTGTCCACCAAAGGGGATTACTCTACCTTGGTGGAGGCTGGTTATACAGGTCAGGTAATGCTGAATCCATATAGTTACAGTGGATATAAAGGGTACACACCTCTGTTACAATGCCTGGTATTTGTGTAACTGAAACATGACACCACAATAAATAATTTCAAAACAATTCCCACCTGTAATGTGACCTATAGCCTTTACAATTCAACTGAAAACATAACAATCTGGTCTGTGAAAACATATGGAAAAAATAATCAGTACGATAAGCCAGTTGAATGAGTGTGCATACCTATAAACTGATATGTTGTGTATGCACCTCTTGAGATGGTTATAACATTCATTCGTCTTGGTTTGGACTCTAACATCATGGTACATCTTCACTTGGCAATAGTTGCTCACCTTCCTAGAAACACCTTTGATTGTATTTCAATGGAATTGTACAGGTTAGAGGTCACATTCAAGTTAAGAAACATTATGAAATGATCTTCTGTGGTCTGACTGTCATACAGCAGACAAACCTGGCATTCCAACAGGGGTGTGTACACTTGTGATATCCACTGTATATAGGTGTTGCTATAGCTGCTAGTGGTAGGCATGGACAGAGGGTCATAACACAGTTGGACACTTCTCCGATTAATACCTGATAATCATGCCTGCCTTAGTACCCATATCAGTGTCAGGGCAATGCAACAAGCAGTAGCTGTACACATTTATGTCACTTGTATGCACTGACACTGATATTACACACATGTGCAACATGCACGACCTATGTACCTGACTGCTTAAAACCCATGTGATTAGTTTTGTGCCTTCCAGCTGAACATATGCATACATACATGTGCTCAGGGGATACCTGGTATACATTTCTGTTCTACATTAATATGACACACTGTATTTACAGTCTTGCTGCTTGATCATACTTCTCAACCTGTTATAGCAGTACGTCTGGACAATGGCACACATAAATGGGAGACAAAAGGGACATTTCTATTGACACTGCATTAATATAGCTGCACCATACATTAGTACACTGCTTGCACACTAGGCTTTGACATCACTGTGATAACCTGGAAGATGTCCAACAGTTATAACTAGGCTATTATGTTACACTGTCATTGCTTACAGACCTGCCAATAGTTTGGCTGACATAACATAGGTATATGTGTATACGACTACAGATATCAGTCACAAATGTGCTTATTGTCCAGCAGAACACTGTACAGTTAAATGTTATTAATTCAGTATATGACATGTAGTTCAACACACGTCTGCAACAGTACTTTACTATGCACATGCCCTATACAGGTCTTTTAGCTTTACAAGACACACGTGTCATACTTATATTCACAGGTAACATGGATATGGACAACATCCCATTAACTGGCCAAGCAGTGGCACAGTCAGAACTGTCTGACAGACACCCCAGCAATTGTCATATATGAGCTGTCCTTTCCCAGGGTGGGTCAGGCTCCTGAGGTGTGATCCTACCTCGCAACCTCTCAGAGCATCACATATGGACAAAAGCTAAAATGATGGGGGGATAAATAGGGTCAGACTTTAAATATTTCTGTTACAAACATAGGAAGTTTGTAGAATGATACATTTTGCATTACTGCGAATATTCTTAAGGATGTGGAGTCTTGAACTCAAGTGTTTGTCATTGTTTGATGCTTTCAATCCTCAGCTATTTGCCAGAAAAGTACAGATTTCAGGAGGAACAGACAAAAAACTATGATGGGAAAATATGGATATTCTGTGAAGATCTGTACAACTGAGGGATATGTCTGTAATCTCTCCCACTGCAGAGAGGGCCAGATGCTATGACCATAGCAGCTGTTCAGCAGGACATTAGTACAGCAAGTCTTGTTGGGACATATATTCTCCAAATCATATTTCCCATTATTACAGACCAAGTACTACAATCAATTACATGCTTACCTGTTCCACTTACCTTTTTTCTTTCTTCTCTTTTGCAGTATATGTTTTGTTTTCTCTCTCTCTTTCTTTCACTCTCTGTGCACTACAGGGATAGAGCTGATTTGAATAGGTGGCAGCATGGCTTTTGTAGGTGATGATCATGACCAGGTGATGTCCTGTGCACCTGTTGGGGTTCCCCACTTGCTAAATGCATGCAGAGCAGCTGTGTAGTTCTTCCAATATCCAATGCCATGGCAACACACTCCTATAACTGAGTACTCCATGTAGGCATTGGCCCTTTCCCTTACTTGTGAGGAAGAAATCCTAGAGCTGTGTGAGCTACTACCTCTTACAACAAGGCTTGTGGAGACAAGCCAACTAAATGGTGGAGAACGTTCAAGACTTAGGGGCAGAATGTGAGAATTGCTGTTATATGTTTGGAATACTACTAGTTTAACATGGTGTGTCTGCACATGCTGCTTCTGCATGGGTTTCAGTCTGACAAAGTTCTGTCTCTGCATAGCTCTCAACTGTAGGGCCATCCACATAATGGCCACAGATTAGCCTGTTATGTTTGGTCTGTTCCTCAGACAGGTGTTGTCCTTGGCAAATCAGTAGCGTACTCTGGTGATTGCATTCTGTAAATGGTGACATCCATTTGTTTTTCTGACTTTATTTCCCTCAGAAATGTAACACCAGCAACTTTCTCAGTGTATAACAGCAATATTTCAAGTATGGCCATGTATTTGGGCCTCTGTCCACCAATTATGTCAGGCTTTGTCCAGATGTCATACAGTAGGAGGTTGGTAGGTATACTGGCCTATCTTTATTTAGAACTGTCATTCTTGCTGAGGGGAAAGGCTGGGAAACATGTTGAAGTATGTACATTCAAGAGGTTGGTGTATAGAGAATGCTCTTATATGCCCTTGTAACATATTCTATGTGGGGGGCAGTAACACATGTTTTAAAACTAGGCTGTTAGAACATGTGAGACATATTACTGATAAGAAAGATGACAGTTCTATAGCTGTACATTTGAATAAATCTCACCATGGGGACAGTAGTGGGTTCTAAGGTACTGTTTTTGAAAAGGTCTGTTCCTCAGTTTGATGAAACATTCATAAAAGGACAACTGTTATGTACAGACTCTATGTATTAATATTAACTGTGATACTTTATCCCATAGGGGGTTAAATGAGGAGGGTAATTGGAGGCTGTGTATTTAATTATGTAATTAGGTTGGTTGTATTTCTTTTGACAATGTTCAGACATTTTATGTGTTTTGCTAAGAGGTTGTTGTATGGCTGGCCATTGTGTATGGCCTATCATGATTTTGTAGCAGTGTACTATTCGCGTATTTATTTGGACATGGGGGGCGGGGGCAGATGTGAGTGTCATGGCTGCTTTTGTATCCAGCTGTGCATGCTGCCCCAGTTATGGGTGGTCTATCAGCAGCATATGCTTGTAAGTGCATTTTGGGACATGTATGCATATATATATATGTATATATATATATATATATATATATATATATATATATATATATCTATATCTATATCTATATCTATATGTCTATATCTATATATATATATATATATAATCTATATATATATATATATATATATATATATATATATATATATATATATATATATACACGTATATATATGTATGTATATATATATATATATATATATATTTATATATATATATATATATATATATATATATATATTTATATATATACCTCAGTATTTATTGGTAATATATCTATATATTGTTGTACACATATATGGATCTCCCTACATCTCTCTCTCTCCCTATGCATGTTTCTATTCAGATATATATATATTTATAGATACCAATCTTTCCCAATTGCACAGTGTCTCTTCCCTATTGTAAACTGGCGGTAAAGAAGGGTAAGTTTGATAAAACATCCTAAAACCACACAGCTGAGGTAGCTTACTGGTAAATTGCTTTGACTATAGTGGGCAGGGTCCTGGGTTCAAAACCTGCAAGGGCTGTTTGTTTTGTTGCTAGGCAGAACAAGGACTATTGGACAGAGAGTGATTAAGGCAGTTTTGAGCAGCTTTAAGTGTGTTTGTGCGGGTTTGTGAGACGGTAAGCAGTGCTAACGTACGGTTAAATTAATAGACGCTTACACCGTGTAGACTTTGGTTACCAGTGCACAAATCCGCTTAGCATTTACATTTAAGCAATGCTTAAACCTGCTAAGCATAGCTCAGCCCTGGTAACCTTTGATCACATTCCAGTCTGATAAAATAGCATGGTAATGACATCTTTAATAAGTGTATTTAATTACGTGTACATAACTTGCTTCCATGTGCTGTCATTACAGTAGCAAGGGGTGTGATTATACTGTATGGGACACCTGGGTATACATGGGTAGTACCACAATCTTTTCTCTTTGTATTTGTTTCATACATTGGGTATCCCAGGTTATATGCAGTCACACTTGCATGTTACACCAGCTGCAGTGCGCTGGTTGACAAAAATAGTTTAAAACATATTGTATTATTACATTAGTATTTTTAGTCATTCTTTTCCAAGTAAGAATAGATTGCAGATTGTAGTACTAGAACCATACATCCCTGCATGCAAAGCTGGGACGCTGAGTACTGACTTTCTTGTTCTTGTGTTTGAGCTATATGTTTTTATGCATGCCCTATTGGATATTGATCTGATATGTTGATGTTAACTGTAGACTACTATGTTTTTTGGACATGTCATTGAGGATTGCTGTCATGTAGTAATGGCATACCTTTCAGTTTCAGATGTCTATCTTTCAAAACATTCACCCTAATGCATAACCTGATGGCTATCTACTTTCTGTCTATCCTCTGTACAGATGTGCAGATGTCAGGTATAGCTAAGGCCATACCACTATGTAGGTGCCCACATTGTATTGTGCTGTGGGCCTGGACACTGCTGCTAGTTCCGACATATGGGACATTCCTTAATGTGAGCCTTGCCCCTTTTCCTTGCCTGTATGAGGGACATTACAGATGTAGTGGCCTACAGATTTACATACAGTAGGTGGCAATACGTCACAGGACAGGACATGTGTAGATGGCCAAACAACATGGGGGACTTTTTATGAATAGATTCTATGTCATCAGTGCTGTTATACACATGGTGGATTGATAGATTGACAGGGTTTGTGTGGACATGTATTTAGTGAGTGACTTCAAGACTGCAGTGATATGTCTCTGACATACCTCTCCACTGGCACGCTGTCCAGTGACTGGCCACATGTCTGCCTGATATATTTTGTCTGTTCCCCAAACAGTTGGTGTCCTTGGAAAATCAGTCGTGGACTCTGGGGAATGCAGTCAGTAAATGCTCACATCTATTGGTATTACCAATGTCATATTCTTCATAAAGGATGTTACAACAAACCCAGTAACATCTGCAACTGCCTAAATGTATGAAAGCAATATGTCCAATCTACCCCTGTGTTTGTGCCTCTGTCCCCAAATGATGTCAGGCTTTGTCCAGATGTCAATGAGGTGCAGACATATTTATTATCAATATTTCTTGACTTCATTCCTGCTACCATCCCAGTGATGTAGTAGACCCACATACATGTCATGGAAGAGGCCTTAGATATGAGTCCTGAGCCTGCTTAGATATGAGCCTGAGCCTGTACGTTCTGAGGTGAACTGTACATGTGAGAGGCCTGTGTATGTCTGACCATTGTTAACAGACTGTCATGATTGTGTACACATGTTATGTGTACATGTTATTTCGGCTGTGTATGGAGGGGGGTTGGATGTAAATGTTATGGCTCTTTCTTTATCTGACTGTGCATGCTGCTCCAGTTTCGGCTGATCTATTGGCTGTATGTATGTATTTGTAGGGGCAGACTGAGACATGTCCTGTACCAAGGTCAGGATTCAGACTACACTGAGCATCGGGACTGTATCTGTAGGGCTAGTATGTGAGTAGCAAACAATGATCTATTTTTCACACAGTCTGTATACTCTACTGTTCACTTAACTTACCGGTATGTGCCGTGACTCTGGTGATGTTGGTTGTAGGTACGCACTTTCACACTGGTGTCAGTTTGTCACTGCTGTTACATCCCCATAGTGCCTGATATATTTGCAAATACACATGCAATTACCCATAGCAGATGTCCTAATTCAATTACTCAGCAGTCTGACTTGAAGTCAGCTATTTCCATACTGTGGGTCCTATCTATGACCCAGTTTGCAACCCACTTAGTGATATAGGGGTTGATGCCTAGCTTAGTGAGTTTTTGCAAGATTCCTGAGTGGGGAATGTTATCAAAGGCTTTGGCCAGATCAAGGTAGGCTGTATGTGCCACCTTGCCTTTATCCACAGCTCAGGTGACTGATGCCAAGAAGTTGACCAGGTTGACAGAGCAGGTACTACCTACCCTTCAAACAAGTAAACTGTGTGGGATCCTGAGTCTGCAGATTTCCATATCCCTGTTTATTAGGTGCATGATGATGCATTCCATAGCTTTGCATAACAAACTCGTCAGGCAGTTGGGGCAGTATTTACCAGGGTCTATAGTCGCACCTTGTTTGTGGAGAGGGGTCACTGTAGCAGTGCACAATTCTGTAAGGACAAAGCCTGAGGTGAGGCTGTGCTTGAACAGGGCACACAGGTGAGGTGCCAGGTCACTCTATAGTTCATGTAGAACACAGCCAAGGATATTGTCAGGCGCCATAGAAGCTGTATTCTTGGCCTTAGACAGAGGTCTTTTAACCTGTGCAGCAATAATACTGGGTGCCTGGCAGTGTACTGGTATTGTGACTGGTCCTTTGAGAGGGGAGAGAGGGGTAAAGTTTCCACTCAATATGTCAGCCAGTACATTTTTAATATTTGTTGGCTCAGTCTTGGAAGTACCATTGTCTACTAGCTCAGAGCAAATCTTGGTATTGCCGTGGAGATTCTTTACATAACTGTATGAGGTCTTGTGGTTGTCTTTACTATGTGCTCCAAGTCTGTTCTCACAGATAACTTTTGTAGTATTTGATAAGGGATCTCAACTTTTAGTTGAGGCTGAAAAGGGATTTTTTCCAGTCTTGGGACTTCACCTTATTCCATATCGGTTCCCTCCCTTCTGTTGTATAGTTTCTTTATGGCCAGGGACCACCAGATCGGCTTCCTTTTTTTGGATGTGAGGGTCTTAGTTCTATTGGGTATGGAGGCATCCATGAATTTGTGTACGTGTTCATAGTGCATTGTTGTTTGATTCAGCAGTCATGCAACTAGTCTCCATTTGCATGGCTTCTGTGAGATTAGCCACCTCTGCTGTTATGAAGCCATAGTTAGCTTTGGACAGGCTTTTCATGGTGGTTACCTGTGGAGGGGGGGGCTGTGGATTTCCAAAGGTGATTAATTTGTGTTAAGATATAACAAGGGAGGGACTATTGGTGTAGAGCAACAGTCGCCCATGTTAGCAAGGACCAGGTCGATGTGACTGGCATGTGGACTGCTAGATGAGTAGCCTTCTCAGGTAATAGTCGGGTAGTTGAAGTCAACCAGTATGAGAGTGTTAGGTTGGACACTAATATTCTCCAAGGTGTTTAGGGACATGGAGTGTGAGACTTGGGACATGTTTGGGGAACATAGCAAGCTACAACCTGAACCACTGTCTTACCCAACGTTAGCTACACCTGCAGGATCTGTAATGCATAATGTTGTTCTACCACTCTGGAGGTGTGTGCATCCTTAATGAATATGGAAATACCACCACCTT